>NC_071992.2:137510075-137813106 GCF_028885655.2 Pongo abelii | reverse complement strand
CGGAGTAGAAAAAGGTCATTAGGTAAAAACTAAGGAAATCAGAATAAAAGATGGACTTTAGTTAATAATAATATATTAATATTTGTTCATTAATTGTACCAAATATGCCATGATAATATAAATTGTTAATAACAGAATAAACTGTGTGTGGGGATATATAGAAACTCTATAGCCTCTGTTCAGTTTTTCTCTAAATCTAAAACTTTTCTAAGAAATAGAGTTAATAAAAAACCTGATAAAAAAATCTGAACAGACCTATAATAAGAAAATTGAATTAGTAATTAAATCACACAAATAAAATCAGAGTCTCACATAACAGCATTTGTAAATTCTGCCAAACATTTAAAGAATAATACGAACTCTTCACAAATTCTTTCAAAAAAGAGGGAGGATTATTTTTCAATTCATTCTACAAGGTTAGTATTAGCCTCAAACCAAAACCAAAGACCTCATAAAAAACTATAGTCCACAGACTTTTCAAATATAGACACAAAGTCCCCAAAAAGTATTAGCAAACTGAATCCAGAAACATACTAAAATGATTATATACTATGGCCAAGTGAGATTTAACCAAGGAATTCAAGGTTGGTTTAACATCTGAAAATCAATTTTGTAATATGTAATATGCTATATTAATAGAATAAAGAGCAGAACCACTCATCATCTCAATAGATGCAACAAAAAGCATTTAACAGGATCCAACACTCTTTCATAATTAAAAACACTCTATAAACTATGAATAGAACAGAACTTTCTTAATCTGATAAAGGGCATTTATTAAAAACCTACAGCTAGCATTATACTTCATAGTGAAAGACTGGATGCTTTCCCCCTAAAATAACGAAGAAGACAGCATTCCGCATAACACTAGAGATTCTAGCCAGGGAAATTAGGAAAGAAAAAGAAATGAAAGGCATTCAGATTGCAAAGTAAGGATTAAAATTATCTCCTCTTGCAAATGGCCTGCATTTTATGTAGGTAATCCTAAGAGATACACCAACAAGAACACATATTAGAACTAATAAAATGAGTTCAGCTAGATTGCAGAATATGAAATTAACAGGCATAAATGAGTTATATTTCTATGCAATAGCAATAACAAGGCAAAAATAAAATTGAGAAAACAATCCCATTTATAATATTATTAAAAAACTAATATAATTAGTAATAAAATTAACAAAAATAGTGTAAGACTTACACTGAAAATTACAAAACACTGTTAAAAGGAATCTACATAAACAGAAAGATAGCCTATGTTTATGGATTGGAAAATTTAATATTGTTAAAATGGCCGTACTCTACAAACTAATCTAAATGTTCAAAGAAATCCCTATCAAAATCCAGCTTGCGTTTTTTTTCAGATATTGACAAGTGGATCCTAGTAGTCATATAGAAATACAAGGGAACCAAAATAGCCCAAACACTTTTGAATAAGAAGAGCAAAATTGGAGGAATCATACTTCTTGATTGCAAAATTTACTGCAAAGCTGTGGTAGTCCAGACAGTGTGGTACTTGCAGAAGACAGATATACACATAAATGGAATAGAATTGAGAGTTCAAAATAATACCTACATCTATGGTCAATTGATTTCTTGATATAGTTTGGATGTTTGTCTCCTCCCAATCTCATGTTGAAATGTAATTCCAGTGTTGGAAGTGGGGCCTGGTGGGAGACATTTGGACCATGGGGGGGATCCCTCATCAATGGCTTGGCACCATTCCCTTGGGATGAGTGAGCTCTCACTCTGAGTTCACACACGACCTAGTTGTTTGAAAGCGTGTGGCACTTCCCCACTGTCTCTCGTTCCCATTCTCACCATGTGAGATGCCTGCTCTCCCTTTGCCTTCCACCATGATTGTAAGCTTCCTGAGGCCTCACCAGAAATGGATGCTAGCATCATGCTTGTACAGCCTGCTGAATTGTGAGGCAATTAAACCTCTTTTCTTTACATGTAACCCAGCCTCAGGTATTTTTTTTATAACAATGCAAATGGAAAAACAAGGCAATATACAAATAATAATCCTTTCAATAAATGGTGCTGAGAGAACTGGATATCCACATGCAAAGAATGTAGTTAGACTCCTGCCTCAGAACATACACAAAAATCAACTCAAAGTGGATCCTAAATTTCAGTATAACAGCTAAAGTATAAAATTCTTAGGAGAATATTTGTGGCTAGGCTGAAGTTTTTCTTAGATATGACTCAAAAAGCAAAAGCAACAAAACAAAAAGAGAGACAAATTGAACTTTTTTTCTTTCTCCTTATAGTTTGATCCATTGCAGAAAGAGACCAAAGAATTAAAAACTTCTAATATTAAAGTAACTCCAGCTGCTCTCTACAGACATAACCTGAAATTTCAGTAGCTTAATGCAATTGAAGTTTATTTCTTCTGCAATAAAGCCCCCAAAATGAGTGTTTATGAGAGATTTCTTCAATTATGTGATTTTGCAATCTATAATTTGTGGCTTCCAAGTTCACCTCACTTGTCTATTTCAAGCCAGAGGGGAAAGGAATATGGAGAGTCTCATAGGAGGTTTTGAGCAAGGCCTAGAGAGATGCATATTTCTTCTACTCACATTCCTTCTGCTCATCTTATATTGCAAGAGAGAGGGTGAAATATAGTCTATCATATACACGAGAAAAGGAGAAATGGGTTTGGTGATCAGCTATCAGTTTCTACCATCAGTCCTATCATAAAATATTCATTAGATGCCTCACATGTTAGAGTTTAGGGATTACAATAAAGGTAACAATGATAAGAGGAGCTAACATTTATTGAGTAATTATTCTGTAAGTGGCATGATGCTTGGTAATTTACAGGTATTATCACTATCAATCTTTACAATAGCTCCACGAGACAAGTACTTTGTTATCTATATTTTATCAATGAAGAAACTGAAGAAAAGAGAGGCTAAGTACCCTGCTAAAGTTGTATAGCTGCTAATTGGTAGCTCCTGATTCAAACCTAGCTAATGCTGACTCAAAAACCCAGGCTGTTTAAGATGATACTCCCTCCTAAGAAAATAAGGGAAGCTGGAAAGAGAGATATGAGTAAGGAAACAAAGAGCTAGGTTGTGAGATATCAGAAAATCAAGGCCAGAACAGCTGGATCCTGATAGGAAAGTTGGTAGTAGGCATCATTAATGACAGCCAATAACAGAGAGATCCTCCTGTGCATTTCCAACAGGAGAACTGGTTGGATACAGGCTAAATGGAAACTCAAAGGTCATCTAACTCGGCATCTATATTTTACAGATGAGTTAACTTGCTAAGATCAATATGGCTGGCCATGTACTGAATGAGTACAAGGATCCAATTGTCTAGAGTCTCAGTCCTATTTTCTTATCATCACCCTACATTCTTCTTGTTACAATCATGTCAAAGAAAGCAGCACTGAGGGGCTTGCCAGCCTTCCTGGGCTTAGCCAGATTATCAGTGTGAGGTGCAGCATAACAATCTCCTATCACTCAGCATTTTCTATAATTCATATTTACTTATTCAATAAACTGGTGTGAAGTCAAGGATCTACTGCTTATCCCTATCTGAGGCAAGGGTATACATTTATGTTTAGTATTTCTCATCACTGAGATTGATCTTGGCTATGTAATATACATCAATTATTGAAAAACATTTCATAAACAGTCATTGTTCAAGTTAACATTGATGTCTTCTAAGTCCTTGAAAAACCTGTGGAGGTATAGCAATGAAAGACTTTGTCTGATGGTCCTCAGGGTCAGGACTGAATGGTCTCTATTTTTGGAAAGGTTGACTCTTCTGTGTTTTATTACCCATTTTTTGAAGCCCTTTTGTGACTCTATGTTACTAATAACATTGAAATTCCCTAGCAAAACTCATCAGGTACTCAAGGATCAGACACTTTGTTGCATAGGATGGGGTATTAATTTCCTATTGCTGCTGTAATAAATTGCCACAAATTTACCACAAACTTAGTGGCTTAAGACAACACGAATTTACTGACTTGCAGTTCTGAAAGTCAGAAGTCTAAAATCAAGGTGTTGGCAGGGTTGTGTTCCTCCTGGAGTCTTCAGGGTCAAATCCATTCCCTTGCCTTTGTCAGCTTCTCAAAGCTTCCTACACTCCTTGGCTCACAGACCCCTCCTCACAATATTCCAACCTGTTGCTTCTATTATCACATCTCCTACTACTCACTTTGATGCTCCAGCCTTCCTTTTATAAGAACACTTGTTATTACATTGGGCCAACCCAGATAACCCAGGATAATAGTCTGATCTCAAGATTTGTAAGCATATCTACCAAGTTCCTTTTGTCATGCAAAGTATTAGCAAGTTCCACGGATTAGGATGTAGACATCCTTGGAGGAGAGAGCCCATTATTCAGCCTACCACAGATGGTCTAGACACACAGATTTACTTGCCATTTTCCAAACTTATTCCATCTTTTGCACCTTTAGCTCTCTGCTCACCTCATCTCTATCAGTTAACATTGAAAATCTGGCATTTCCTACTGAACCATCAATTCCCTGTTCAAGTGTCACTCTCCCTACGAAGTCTTCTACTTTCTTCTTTCCTCTGAAACCCCAATGTTGAATTAATTCTTCCCTCCCTATCAAAGTGTGAGTCTCAATATTCTGTAGCACTTTGCTTTTACTCTCTCTTCCCAACCAGATTATACATTTCTTGAGGGCAGAAATTTTGTCTTACTCATATTTGTATATCTAGCACCCAGCACAAAGCAATGACTAATAAAGGTTTGTTGAATTTTTAAATAGATATATGGCTTATTATACAGATAGATATGTCAAATCTCTACTTGACTTGTTTTCCAAAGCTTTACCAGCAATGATTTAAAGCTTAATGGCAGCTTGGAAAATGGTAATAAGGTTGTTTCAAATAGCATAGTTGTTGAGGCTACTTGTCTTTCATAGCTAATGTCATTGAGGGGTTTCACAGACCCATTTACTCCACAGGTTCACCTTGAAAACTAGCTCATGTCAACAAAGTGCTAGTACCTAAGTAAATCGATTAAAGAAATTGCACACATATGAAAGTGACTGTGGTTGCAAAATCACTTCATAATTATTGATTTCCCCATAAGAATGACTTTCCTATTAAAGGTTTGGATTTCCTGTGAAAAGCCACATTCCCCTACAAACAGCTAGAGAAATTGCATCTTACATTAGCAGTATATCCTTCATTGTGTTGACCTTGTCATTTTTTCAATGGAAAGTTCAGATTCCTGGGGACTTCAATTATATAAAGTGACTCCCAGGTGGAGGTCATATCACCCCATTATGAATAAGCACACACAGGCATTAGTTTAAGCTTTCAGTGCTATAATACTTTCTTCATTTTGCCTAAGGTGACAGTTATTTTTAAGTTAATTCTATCCCCCTCTACTAGATGCCAGGTCACTGAAGATATATTCTCTGCCTTATTCACATCATTTATGGTTAGCAATTGTCTGGCACAGAGTAGAAAAGAAATATTGAAATAAATAAATATTGAAATTCACTGCTTGAATTTTTTTTAAAGCTAGATCCTCATACTCCTTTCCCCATCTAGTATATATTCCATGGGTACCTAATGGGGTTACCAACTTATCGCAGTTTGCCCTGTTCTTTCCTGGTTTTAAAAAGCACTGAAAGTTCTATGTCCTAAGAACCCCTTTCCCTTTCAGGCCTGGGTACTGTACTTCCTAAGTACTTGGCCAGTATAAACTCACAAGCTCAAATGCCTTCAGAGGCTGTCAGGGACTGAAAATGAGAGGTGATCTGGCTTAGGGTAAAGTGGAAACCTGCCAGAAGGCATTGAAAGATGAGTAAATTGGGTCAAGGAGCTAAAGTCATTTGGTGGCTAGCATTGCAGCCTTGAGACAACAATGTCTGGCTAAAGTTAACTGAAGAAGGGGCAGGGATAATTCTATTGTGTATTTAACTCTGATTATTTTTCCCCCAAAACCAAAATGAAATGATAAAGTACCAAATCCTTATTAGAACTGACAAGTCACTACCCTGAGATTATTAACAAGTTACTTAACATCTCTGGATCTCCATTTCCTTATACATGAAACTGAAATTTAAAAAGAAACCACTGGCTACAGAGAATTTTGGGAATTGAATTAGATTTAACACAAAGAAATGCTAGTTGTTTTTATCTTTTCAAAAAACAATATATGTATCCAAAGACACATTGGATGGGGAATTTGAAACCTGGTTTTTATCTCTGCTTGTATAACCTTGAAGAATTCATTTAACATCTCTGGGTCTCAGGTTTCTCATCGATAATATAAGCAGGCTGGATAGTTAATTGCTAGAGTTTAATATTATTAGGATTTGATTACCTAGAGAGTGCTTTACAGAAGGCAAAATTGGTGCTAGGGATTAAGAGCTCAGGCTTAGGGATTATAGAGACCCAGGCTCCGATCCTGGCTCTGTCATTTGAGAGACGTGTCACCTTGGGCAAATTCTTTAACCTCTTCATGTCTCACTTGCCTTATCAATAAAAATGGGGATAATTGTTCCCACGTCATGTGGTTGTTGACATCAAGAGGACCAAATAAAATAACCTATGTAAACAGATCACTATAGAAAATACAGGTAAATATTAGTTTATTACTATTATTAAAATCATCATGACTATTTAATATACAGAAATGAATCAAATACAGTTAAATAATGTTTTCAGTTTTTAAAACAGAATGTTATCGGGTTTGAATTTCAACGCTTTCCATCAATTTCTTACAGTTTAGGCAAAATAAAAGGTTAACTCTTTTAACTACAGTGTTTTCAGTCTTCCCAGACTGTTTATAAAACTTCGTAGTCCTAGAAATAAAGTTGTCTCACAACTTTCTTTACTCTGGAGCCTCAAGCCCTCCTGTGGTTACAGAAGTTCATCTCCATAGGACGTAAGCTCCTTCTCTTCCATAGTAAAAAGAAAAAAAAAGACTTCCTATGACTATTCTCCACCTGATCCCCTTCCAGATCATTTGCTCTTTCTCAAAGAAGCCAGAACATGCCAGAACATGCCAGAACATGCAACTCAATTTTGAATCAAAACCTAAGACTACACATTAATCTCTAAATGCTGTCATTTTTCCTGATAATGGTACTAATACATTGAGTTCACCTACATACAGAACTGCTTCTGATTTTTTAAAGCCCATTTCCCCTTTTCCACAGCTGATGTAAAACACATTAAAACTGAATTTAATTTGGCATTTAACATAAAGGGTGTGTGTGTGTGTGTATGTGTGCATGTGTGCACGCATGTTTGTGTGGGTGCGTTACCCAGTATTTCCTGCAATATCGACAGGTCTACTTTGAGACAGCATTTTAATTTTGCTTTTTGTTGTTGTTGAAAATACTTAAGTGTTCCCAGCTGTTTAAGACTCAGAGATGCAGAGAAACCTTTCGATTTTAGGTGACCTTCATTAATGAAGTTCATTAATGGATCAAATATGTCTTCACCCTCTACAGGAGTTTCTTAAGAAACCAGCCATGTGTGCTTTGTGTCATGGACAAGTCAACACCAAATTAAACTATTTTCACAACTGTAGGCTAATTATGTAAGAACAGAGATGTGTTTACTATACTATTGTCTTTGTGCCATATGAAGGTCAAATGACATTGTATGGACAAAAGCTTCTCAGAGCTTAAAGACAATGGGTGGGAGACGGCAGTATCACAAGATATATGGCAGTCAGGAGTGCTAAGCTCAAAACAACTGTCCATAGCATTCAATAACATGGTCACATTGAAATGGTCATTCCAGGGCAAGATTGTCCATCAAAACCTTGCTCTGAAATACAACTTGATGTTATCCATGCTAATTGAAGTTGTTTTGATTTTTTGGCTTTATTTTTATTTAATTTATAAATTAATTTTGTTTTTGCAGTCACAAGAGAACTGCAAACATAGAAAATACATATCCAGTTTGATATTTGTGCATCTTTACATAACAAAATAGTGAGTGGATCACGAGGTCAGGAGATTGAGACCATCCTGGCTAACACGGTGAAACCCCGTCTCTACTAAAAATTAAAAAAAAAATTAGCCAGGCGTGGTGGTGGGAACCTGTAGTCCCCGCTAGTTGGTAGGCTGAGGCAGGAGAATGGTATGAACCTGGGAGGCGGAGCTTGCAGTGAGCCGAGATTTCGCCACCGTGCTCCAGCCTGGGTGACAGAGCGAGACTCCTTCTCAAAAAAAAAAAAAAAAAAGAATAATTTAAATCAACACTGGGGATCCAAAATATGTTTTTCCTTTTATACGTCTTATAATGTTAGACCTCACTTAAGTTTGAGAAAACCTGGTTTGAAGTGTCGCTGAAAGGGCTAAAGAGGCAAATATTCATGAGTGATCATAGAACAGAGCAGTGATTAAAAGCTTTAGTATCAGTCTTAATTGAATTATAGTCTGATTTCTATGCTAAATAATCATCATGGAACTTAACTTTTCTAAACCTTTGTTTTTCTAGGATAAAATGGGAATACAAAGAATAATCATCTAGAGCAGCTATGGTGATTCATTGAGATAGCCCTTATAAAGTGCTTTGCCCTTTAAGAGGCAGCATAGAGGTATAGTGAAGAATGTGAACTCTGGAGCAAGACAGTCTGGCTCAGATCCTAAGGACGCCACTTGCTAATTGTATGGTAGGTTACTTGACCTCCTTGCACCTCAGTTTTCTCATCTGCAAAATGGGAATGATAATAGTGTCAACCTCATAGAGATGATATAGAGAAAACTGAGTTAATTAATGCAAGGTACATAGGACATTGCATTAGTAAGCACAGTATGTTTCTTCTTACTATTAGCACAGTGTTTGATACAATAGACCTTAAAAAAGTTTAGCTGATTTTAAGGTAGGCTTTAGCTTTTGGCACCACAACAAAATCTATTCCACGTGGAGGGACTATGACCAAGGTCCTATGATCATCCAGGCTGAGAAAATTAAACATTGAAAGGCAGTCAAGCCTGAATCAGTGGGCAATAGAAGTAGATATGGTTAGATAGAAGTCGGGCCCACAAACATTGAGAAGATCAAAGCTGGGACTGAAGTCTGAGGTAGCAGGTATAATTTGAAATGAAATGTGTGTTTTAGCATGAGCTTCAGATTTGTCCATAGTGGAGTCTCCTGGAAGAGAAGTCACCTCAAGAAAAGAGAATCAGAGAAATTAGGCTTTAGAAAGGAAAAGCTCTGAGTGTCAACCCTTCTGGCTGCCCCACCCCAGTAAATATAGAGTCATGTTAGTGTTTTTGGAGAAGAGTGCTAGGGTGAATAATTGTAAAAAACTACTCTACAGAAAACTTTGAAAGTCACTGGGCCATGCTTTGGCATCCAAATAGAAATAAAGAAGTAATTGTAAGTTGGAACAATTACAAGGTACCTGCTTTGGTACCTTGGGGACTTCAGGGGAAGATGATGATATTCGTCTCTGGAGACAAAGGCAGCAGATCCATTAGAGAGGAACCAGAGTAAAAGAGGAAACATGTCCAATATCACAGGCTATCTTGTTGAACTTGTTCATGAGGATATCTGAGATACTACCCCAGGGTCCCCAGAACTTCCAGGCATAGACTTTCCTGGTGGTTGATCTGCATTGCAAGAGATGCAGAAGGACAGGTAACTCTCAGAAATTATTCCCAGTACCTAAAAGTCAGTGAATTAATATATAAAAGTTGAGTGAATGAGTAAAGGAATAGATGGGTCTAATCTGAGAGAGGATGTTGCAACTTTTCATTGTCTTCTAGATTAAAAAAAAAAAAAAAGTGCAAGCTTTCCAGGTGATTTGAACAGTCTTTCTAGACATTCAAAGAAGTAGAGACTTTTAGTGATTCACAATTCTTCAGACTCATCAGAGACAGTGGTGAGAGCAAGAGCTATAACACTACATTTTATGAGCAGACTGTGGACTTAGTCATCAGCTATGATTTCTCAGAGGCTTGCTGATTGTATCTTCTTTCAAACCCTGAGATGATCTTTTTTCAAGTCCTCCTGAATCCTATCCTCTGCAAAAAAATGAAGTTCCAGAAATTACGTAATTGACAAAAATTAACAGAGTTATCTTAAATTTAGAATTAAGGTATGGTTGTCTAGGGAATAAACTAGTTTCTGTTTATCATATTAGAAGCAATTAGTTATGACATGAGCTTAAAGCTAAAACAGTGATACATTTTCCTTAGGTTAATTCTTTTCCCTGTAGGACTATTAAAAGATAATCAAAACATGCTACTAAAAAGACTTAAAATAAGGTAATGCCTGTACATGAAATGAATAAGCCATTTGATTATGAGCAAAAATATCTTCACTGGTATATTCATTTCCATTCATTGCAGCCTCTATTTATTGAGGACCTCCTGTGTTCTGTATAGTGTTCGTTAGCCCATCGACTATTTATAATGGCCCTAGGATCTATGTATTCATAATGCTACTTAACAAATAAGAAAATTGAAGCGAAGAGAGGTTTGCTAAGTTACTCATCTGTTCATTAAATAAATATTTATTGAGCAGTTAATCTACGTGTGTCACTGAGAATACAACTCTGAAAAAGACAGAGATGTTCTCTGCCTCTGTGGGGCTTTTAAATTATGAGAATTGGGAAGAGACAACTCCAGTGGCATTCAGTCAATAAGTGGCAGAGACAGGAATTAGAACTTCAAGCTCTAGGTTCTTTCCACTATCAATGAAAATGTTGAGTCGGGACTTACTGGGATCCTAAGGAGACCTTGCCTTTGTTTTGCCTTTATTTTCACTTTTTTCCCCTCTTTCCCAGAATGTTTCTTTCAGTTTTATTAAGGGTGTTTTCCAGATGATTTCCTTCTCCTTCCCCCTGGCAAGCTGTTGTCATGAGTCACAAGCAAAACTGCCAATGGCTAATGGTTCCACCCTAGATCGTCTCTGATTGACAGTGTTTCTTTAGTCCCTGTAGACCAGCAAAGGGGAACAATGACTTAGGCTAAACACGTAGAATATTCTGAAAACATTTACTTCATGTAGACTGTGGGTAAGCCTCAGCAAGCTGTGGTAGAGTTGCATAGAGGCCGGGCATGTTTCACGCAGCTTCCTGCTGCAGTCTGCCCATGGCTGCAAAGAGGAGAGCAAGCCCTTCAAAGGCCTGAGAAGGAGGTGGTTCCATAAACAGCTGGTTGAACTTCAAGCTAAAAAGGCACCTATAGGATGGCTGCAGTTAACAGCAATATACTGTGTATTTCAAAAGAGCTAGAACAGAAGATTTGAAATGTTTGAGGTGATAAATATCCTAATTACCTTAATTTGATCATTACACATTGTATGCACCAAAATATCACATATACCCTATAATTGTGTACAACTATTATGTATACATTAAAAAATGATTAACAGGCATCTTCCCTAACAACAAAAGCACTAATATGCATTTTCTTTTCTAGAACATTTACTGTTTGTAAGCCTTTTCTGTACCCTTTTCATAATTTATTCTATTTCTCCTCCTGAACTCTATTCTCTGGAAAAAACATCTTCAAAATGACATTATGAGGTAAACAGATCAGTCTTCATTAACTACTTTACAAAGAACTAAACTCAAACCTGAAGGCTTAGGATTTTTTCCCAAGATTACAGATATTATTAAAAAAAAGAAGGATTTCTCAAATTGCAATCTTCTTACTATAAGACCAGGAGTCTTTCAGTGGTTCTCAGAGCAATGCTGGACTAGCAGAATTACTTGGAAATGTATTAGAAATGCAAATTCTTGAGCTCCACAAAAGACGCACTGATCAGAAATTCTGAGGGAGTCCCTAGAAATCTATGTTTGTACAGGTGTGTCAGATGCCTGCTAAAGTTTGAGAACCTATTGTGCTAATGGCTGCCTCCCAAATGAGGCTTGAGATTTTCTACTCATCACAGGCTATAAACTTGGAAGGCCTGAGATAATTGTTGGATCGGCCAACTATACTTTGACTTACCTGTTAATGGTGCCTGAAAAACACCAATATATTAATCTATTACATTAAAAATATGGTATAAAGCAGTTGGTCCCTAAAGGAGTCAGAGTAAAGCGATGGCATTTTTAATATAGGGATAACCAATAGATTTGGTCCCAAGCTCAATATCTGAACTTTGGTTTATAGCTATCTGGATTGTGCTGCTGAGAACTTCTGAGGTCACACCAGAAAGAAAATCTGTGATTAATTGGCGATATCTGCACAGTAAGAAGAGTGGCGCCCACATATTTGTCACACTTTGTCTAAGGAAAGAGAATATTATTACAATAGTTGTGGTATTTCAATGTCAGCTCAACCCTTACTTTTCTGGACAACCACAGGCAAACCAACAGTAATAAAACTAGTAACACTTTGTACCTTTACATGGATCTTTTGATTGAACCCATCTCAGGGCCTTGTGAGGGGTCAGAACTGAGATTGTTACTCTCAGTTGATAGTTGAGGAAAACTGAGATTGAGAACATTTAACATTTGCCCAAAGTCGGCTATCGAGTTTTCAGGTGTGAAGTTCAAATTCTGGTCTCAGTTCTTTCTACCAAACTTGATGCTGTCTTTAAATTATTTGTGTTTCAATGTCCCCATTTGCAAAATGGCATATAACATACTTTCTGGTGTACTTCACAATAAGTTACTCATTTAAATACTCTGAAAAGTTAGAAGTGTCTATGAAATGTACATAAAAATATGTAGTATTTCACATATATGCTTCAGTGTTTTCTGTATCAACCTAATGAGGGTTGAAGGCACAGATACTAAAGCAAAATAAATGTTTTGGTTAGATTCAAGTAGTTTTCTCTTAAAAGAGCTGATTTTATCCTCTCGGAGACATCTGGAAATGTCTGGAGGCATGTTTGGCTGTCATAACTTGCGGAGAGGTATTGCTATTGGCATCTAATGGGTGGTGGTGGCGAACGCTGGTGAACCTCCTACCATGCACAGGACAATCCACATAGCAAAGAATTATCTGGTTGCAAACGTCAGTTGTGGCAAGGTTGAGATTAAAGTCAATGAGAAACACATTGTTTAACCAGGGTTTTATTGTCATCACAGGGAGATAGTCCAAGCTTTCTCCATGAGCAAAGATTTGGATGTTCTGTTCTCCCAAACGACATGGTTTTCTCTAGTCCCAGTCAATAATATTCTCTCCAGTGCTCTTTTTGGCAAGACTCTGACTCTATCACTTCGTGCCTGTGTGACTTACATCTTAGTTTGCTTGTTAGTTAAATAGGGATTATAGAACCTACCTCATAAAGCTAATGTGAAGATGAAATTAATGTGTGCTATGAAGCACTTAGAAAAGTCTCACACTATTAAGCTCATAGTAAGAGTTTAATAAATATTATAAACATTTTTAAAAAAGAAGTTTTGGAATACAACATTCTCCCTACAACATCTTCCCTGTGCTTACTGGGGTTTTCCTCCATTAATATGGAAGTCAATTATTTAAATTTAATGCATTAAAAGCCCCAATATTAATTTAAAATATCTAATGTCAAATATTTAACAATCATATTTAATAACTATTAATAAGTATTCAATTTAACAAATATGTTTTCAAATTTCATTTACTTGAAAAGAAGGTCTATCTACATCCAGAGCATATTTTCATGATTGTCCATACCCATAATTCTCTTTCCCGTAAGGAAAAAAAGTGATAAATTTGTCATGTGGCATTAAACAAGGAAGGGAGAGAGAGAAGGAATCATTTCTCATGATCAGGAACAAATTATACTCTTTTCCTTTTACAGTTGCCTCCCACTCCCCAAACTAGAAAGAACTGGAGAAAGCCAAGGTATAATGGCTGTTTAACTAGATTATGAAATCCTAAATTTGATTTTCCCAATTCTTTCATTTCTCCTAATATTTCCCCAGTGTGTGGCTGTGAAATGGGCCGCCCTTACATCAGACTCAAAACGTGAGTAGGGCTAGGGAAGGTGGAATTCTACACCGACTTAGGATAACAGCTGATAAAAATGTGATTTTAAACCATAATTCTCAGCAAACTAACACAGGAACAGAAAACCAAACACTGCATATTCTCACCCATAAGTGGGAGCTGAACAATGACAACACATGGACACAGGGAGGGGAACATCACACACTGGGGCCTGTTGGTGAGTGGGGGGCTAGGGGAGGGATAGCATTAGGAGAAATACCTAACCTAGATGACGGGTTTATGGGTGCGGCAAACCACCATGGCACGTGTATACCTATGTAACAAACCTGCACGTTCTGCACATGTATCCCAGAACTTAAATTATAATATAAAAAAATTATGGATTTGTATGAATATAAATTTACTAGTATCTGACTTGAACATGAAATTCCTTTGGTTTTCATATAATTTTATTAGACTAGCTACTGAAATCTGTTAAAAACATGTTTCCAGAATATCACTGTTAATTGGATAATACTGAGAAAGATTTTCCTAAACTGTATTTTGGTACATTTCCTCATTACTATAATCTTTTATCTACCCCAGCTATATCTGAGAGAATAATGTTTGCCTCAAGTCAGTCTGCTGATACAAAGTCCTTTAAATAAATATTAGAAAATATTAAACTTCAGGTAGGAATTAAATGGAATGAAGTGAAGGGAGAAGGAGCCAGGTACCTCAGAGAAACCATATGAAATAGTCATTGCTAGCCGTATCTTACAGATAAGCAAACTGAGGCCTAGTGAGATTAGAAAATAGGCAGCAGCATACGGTGGCAGAGCCAGACCTAAGACTCCAGTCTTTTGACTTCTAATTTAATGCTTGTTCTCATTCCTAGCCATTCATGGTGGTATGATGCGGGTCATGTATGTAAGATCTTACATACATATATGTATGTAAGATCTTACATACATATATGTATGTACATATTCACATGCACATATTCATATGTACATACATATACATATTCATATGTACATACATATACATATTCATATGTACATACATATACATACATATTTGTATGTACATATATATATGTATGTAAGATCACCATCAATATGATTCAAACATTCAAACTTTTATAATTTACTCCTAAAAGCAGAGAAATTTTCCATCAAAACTAAAAATGTGGGTGTCTACCTGTCTGGGAGCCAGAGAACAGTGATATTTGGGTAAATGTCAGAGACAAAACAGGCTATTCATCAACTCTGTCATTTCAGACAAATTGAAATAGAGATAGAAGATATAGGAAGTGTTGGAAAAGTCTCATACTCTCATACTCACATGCTTATTTGCATATGTGTATGTGTGTGCACATGCATAGATATCCGTAAAAGCACCAGCTCAAGATATCTTTATTAGGTTTTGTCATATTGAAGGGACTAGCGGGAATAGACTTAGTTATTTCTTTGTTGACAAATAGAGATTTATGTTCTTTGGTTCTTTCTCAGATTTTGATGTCTGAATATTTGTTCTTGGAATTTTACATGTGGGAAATTTCAGTAAGGGTAGGGTAGGACAGTATTTATTTATTTATTTATTGAGACAGAGTTTTGCTCTTGTCGCCCAGGCTGGAGTGCAATGGCACGATCTCGGCTCACTGCAACCTTTGCCTCCCAGGTTCAAGTGATTCTCCTGCCTCAGCCTCCTGAGTAGCTGGGATTACAGGCACCCACCACCACGTCTGGCTAATTTTTTTTGTATTTTTATTAGAGATGGGGTTTCACCATCTTGGCCAGGCCGGTCTCAAACTCCTGACCTCAGATGATCCACCTGCCTCAGCCTCCCAAAATTCTGGGATTAGAGGTGTGAGCCACCGCACCCGGCCAAAGAATTTAATCAATTTTTAAAGATGGAAATAATTATTTCCCCTCTTTTTAAAAAAGTTTCTTCAAGTTTTGCTGTTTCTTTTCCTGTAACTTCGGGCAAAGATCAGACTGCCAAATTCCAGCTCAAAGACGGTGACAGTCTTCTGATCCTTGTCATCTCAATCTTGTTCCTCCCTGCTTTCTACAATCTAAGTTAAACCCCATATTATCTCACACCTGAATTGTTATACTAGTCCTTCTTTTGGTCCATTGGATACCACTCTCCCTTCCAATGTACCTGTGTCCTATTAGCAGGCTACTCCCCAAAACATAAATCATTAAGTAATTCCTTAAAGTGTTTTGTAAATTATAAAGGACTAGGAAAGTACTATCTATGTTCTTTTGTGCTATGAACTTCCTCTGCTCAGGTGCCTCTAAAGGCTCTTTATTACTGTCTACACTCAAGCTAATTTAGTCTTTCTTTTTTAAATAAGCATTTACTAGGCTTTTTATTAAAATACAGAATGTATTTAGAAACAAAAATACCCCATAGTTTTACTGCCTAGATAACATCTACTAACTTTGAATAAATAACTCTATTGACTTTGGAGAAACAAAAAACAACATGTAATAATAGACAATATTTTAGAAACTTACAACATGGCAGGCACTATTTCAACTGCTTTAAGGTGAATTTATTCTGTTTTTTTTTTTTTTATCTTACAAGCCTATGAATAAGGTACTTTTATTATCCCATTTTATAATTGTAAACACTGAGGCACAAAGAGGTAACTAACTTACCTGCTTTTGTACCATAATTTGAACTCTGGCAAACTGGTGTCAAAGGCCGCACTTGTCATCATTGTGCTATATAGGAACATGGCTAGAAACTTCCAACTGTGCAGAAAATGTATAAGGCAGAAAGGAAACGTGTTCTTTGTTTCCTAGAGTCCTTCTTCCCAAAGGAAATTGCTATTAATAATTTTTTATATATGCTTTCAAAAGAAAGTTCATTCCAATTTATAATCTATTTTTACACGAAATGGATCATAACATACACTGTACCTTAACTTAGTCATGTAATAACATATTCTGTAAATATTTTTATTGTATCCTTTATTTTAGAAGCTGAACAGTACTCTTTTCTGTGTCCATACCAAAATTTGTTGTCAACCTTTTAGCAATGGGTATATTATATTCTATAAGTTTTGCTGGTTTTTTTTCTTTTCTTTTTTTTTTTTTTTTAGAGACAAGGTCTCACTGTTGTCCTGGCTGGAGTGCGGTGGCACAATCATACCTCATGTTAACCTCAAACTCCTGGGCTCCTCAGCCTTCAAGTAGCTGGAACTACAAGCATGCACCACCACACCCGGCTCTAATATTTTTTTACTTTTTATTTTTTGTAGAGACAGGGTTGCTCTGTGTTGCCCAGGCTAGTCTTGATCTCCTGGCCTTAAACAATTCTCCTGCCTCAGCCTCCCAAGGCATTGGGATTACAAACATGAGTCACAGTGCCCAGCCTCTAAGTTTTGCTACTACAAACTATGTTAGAGTGAATATCTTTGAATATAGAGGTGATTGCACTTTTTGAAAGTATATTGGTAGGATAAATTTAAAACAGTAGAACTATTGTGTCAAATGTCATGATGAATTTTAGGTAGATATTAGCAAATTGCCCTTCAAAAAGGTTGTACTTATTTACACTCTCAAAAATAATGAGTTTCCTTTTTTGTACTCTCATATACTCTTTAGCATTGGATTTTTTTCAAATGTTACATTTCCCCCAGTATGATAGGTTAAAATTCGACTGACTTTTAAATTTTTTTTAATAATCTGATACCAGTTGATCTCTATCTCTGTCTCTCCATTGATTGCAATATGACTTTGTTTATTGGACTCTTGGCGTGGTTCTTGTGGGAAGCTGAATAATGCTCCCTAAAGATATCCAGGTCCTAGTCCTTGGAACTTGCAAATGATAGTTTATATGGCAAAAAGAATCTTGAAAATGTGATCAAGTTAAAGATCTGGAGATGCGGGGATTGTCCTAGAAGATCGTGGTGGATCCTAAATGCAATCACAAGTGTCCCTGTGAGAGAAAAGCAGAGGTAGATCTGACTGCAGAAGTAGGAGATATGATGAAAGTAAGAAGTCGAAGTGATGAGCCAGCCAAAGAATGCAGGGAGCTTCTGAAGCTAGAAAAGGCAAGAAGATGGATTCTCTCCTACAGCCTGCATAAGGAACTCATCCTGCCAACGCCTTGAAACTGATTCTAGACTTCTCGCCTCCAGAACTACAAAATAATAAACTGCATTATTTTAAGCCACCAAGTAAGAAATTAATGCAATCCTGATTTCTCTTTGAGCCAATTAAAATCTTTGAGAATTTAAGTGTTAAGCCTTTCTTACAGTCTTTTTTCTTTTATTCTTTTTAAAATAGAGTAATGGAATCCTAGGAAATAGGACCTCAAACAGCTCTGCAGAGGTTGAAAACTCTATATTTTGCAGATGTGGGAATGGAGCCCATACATGGTTTTATGAGTTGCCCAAACCCAGCTCAGATTAGGATTTAGGCCTCCTGACTTCCAGCACAAAGACCTTTCCACTACACTTTCCTGCTTCCAGAAAGTCACTGTTTCCCTCTTTTCTATTCCTTAACATTTGGTGCCACATTATTGTATATTTTCCTCAAGCACAGGCATTAGAGCAGTAAAATACTCCAAAAGAGAATAATTTAGAATTTCACCTCTTATGAGAACTAGTATGACCAATCTGAGGTCAGACATAAACTACTAAAATTAAAATAAATATTTGTAGTTTCACTAAAATAAAACGAATAAACATAACTATTCCATGACATTCACCCTCCCTTGACCTTAGACAAGTATTGACTGGTTATTTTCATTAACTAGTTTTATTTTCTAAAATGTTTTAGAATCATCTTCCCTTTCCCTTCTCAGTTCCCTAAAAATACTTGTAGATTTATTTTTTGTTATTATAAACAAGCTTACAAGACACAGATATGTAATCAGAGTACTAATGCATGGCAATTATGTCTCATAGGAAAATTTTGTTGGGAAGACAAATTAAAATTTAACCTTTACTGAGTACTTACTTGCTACTTGGTAACTCCTAGACCATCTACCAAAACACATAAAGACACTATTATTACACTGTCTTGATCCTTATTTTAAAGTTACCTAGTGAGATAAGAATCAGAGCAACTGTAAAAGGATATGCCAATACAGTAAGCCTGAAGCTTATATATCCAAAAATAAAATTTACAGCTAATATTTATTGAGAAATTACTCTTTATTAGGCACTGTGCTAAATTGCTTAATCCCAACAACAGCTCTGTATGGTAAATATTTTCATCAACAGCATTTTTTGCATGAAAGCCGAGTGTTAAATGGGCTAATTACCTGATCCAATATCACACTGATATGATGGGTACAGCCTGGATTCGTATCACACCTAGGGAGGCTGACCTCATTACCAACACTCCTAACCACTGTGCACATTACCACTCAATAAAAAATTAGATCATAATTGTCACAGGGCTTGGAGAGATCAAGTCTGAAGGCCAGGATCTTCTTTCATGCAATACTGGATAGATAGTATCAAAGATTTGCATTTGATGCAACTTTTTCCAACATTTCATGCTGACATTCCCCTCCTCTGACTGGCAGATTAGTTTTTAGTTATGTTACTATCACTGACTTATAATAAGTTATAATACATTATAATCAACAAGTTTTGCCTCTATGTTTTTTCCTTATATGCCTTTTAAACATCTGAGCTCAGCAACTATATATTTAATTATTTATTTTTGCTTAATGCTGTTTTGGCAGTGTATGTATGTATGTATGTATGTATGTATTTATTTTGAGACAGTTTTGCTCTTCTTGCCCAGGCTGGAGTGTAATAACGCAATCTCAGTTCACTGCAACCTCCACCTCCCTTGTTCAAGCGATTCTCCCTGCCTCAGCCTTCCGAGTAGCTGGGATGACAGGCATGCGCCACCACGGCCGGCGAATTTTGTATTTTTGGTAGAGACAGGGTTTCTCCATGTTGGTTATAACCAACTCTCAACCTTCCGTGATCTGCCAGCCTCAGCCTCCCAAAGTGCTGGGATTACAGGCGTGAGCCACCGTGCCTGGCCGGCAGTGTTTTTATTTTACCTATTAAAATAGCTATACTGATTATCTTATTCTATTTTATAATAATATACTTTAGTAGAATGAATAATTCACTCTGGGAATTCCATGACAAGTATGTTTGCAAATTGTTACTATTTTATAATGCAGCCTGGAATATGCTCTTTCAGCAAAAAAAAATAGGGCATGTGAAATTGTTAAGCGAACTGCTAATTTCTAAAGTATAGAAAAAACATTAAGGTAGTGCAATTCTTTTAAAAATTTAAATAATTTTAAATAAAAAAAGATTAAATTATTTATTTGGCATGACTTAAGAGGACAAAATTAAGAAAAATAGGAATTTTAGAGGGCTAGCAATTAGCAGCTAACAGATAGGCATTAAATAAATGTTTGCTAAGTAAATATTGAATAGTGTGATAGTTAATTTTATGTGTCAACTTGGCTGGATCATAGTGCCCAGATACATGGTGAAACAATCTTACGAATATTTCTGCAAGAGTGTTTTTGGATGATATTAACATTTAAATTGTTGTACTTCGGGTAAAGCAGATTGCCCTCCATAATGTAAGCTGGTCTCATCCAATCAGTCGAAGACTTGAATAGAATAAACAGACTGACCTCCTCTGAGCAAGAGTGAATTCTACAATAGATAGACTTTGCATTTGAAGTGTAGCATTGGCTTATGCCTGGGTCTCCAACCTGTTGACTCACCCTACCAATTTTGGACTTGTCAGCCTCCATAATCATGTGAGATAATTCCTTAAAATAAATTTATTTATATACATACCCATTCTATTGGTTCTGTTTTTCTGAAGAACCCTAAGTAACACAAATAGGTATAAATAAATAACCTTATTTCTATTTAGAATTAATTCATTTCATAAATATTTATTGAATGCTTGCTATGTGCTTGGCACTGCTGTTCTTTACTCTTTGGGATACATCATTCTATAAGTCAGTACGAGATGACAGCAGTTATGGGGATTATAATTAGTGAGACGTGACATTACCAATAAACATAATTATGCAGTTTTTCAAAAAGGGATGAGTATTATGAATAAATCAAACATAGAAAAGGATAAAGAAGTCAAAGAGCAGAGGTGGAGGTTAGAATAGGTAGCAATTAAAAAATATTTTTAATTAAAAATAAATTTTTAGAGCAGTTTTGGGCTCACAGCAAAATTGAACAGAATGTACAGAGAGTTCTCATAATATTCCTGCTCCACCACAAACACAGCCTTCCCACTATCAGCATTTTGCACTGGAGTGGTGCATTTGTTAAAATCTATCATCTACATCATTAACACATCTTTATTCCCCAAAGTTCATAGTTTACATTGGAGTTCACACTAGGCATACATTCCATAGGTGTTGACAAATGTATAATGACATGAATTCATCATTAATTATCATATGGAAGAGTTTTACTGCTTTCTGTGCTCCTTTTATTCATCTTTTCCTCCCTCTTAATCCCTAGCAATCACTGATCTTTATAATGTTTTCTTAGCTTTGCCTTTTCCAGGATATCATATTGTTTGAATCATACAATATGTACCCTTTGAAATTAGCTCTTTTCACTTAGTATGCATTTAAGGTGACTCTATATCTTCTCAAGGCTTGATATTTCTTTTTTTTAAAAAATTTATCTCTGAATAACATTCCATTGACTGGATGTACTGCAGTATTTTTTCTTGTGAGATGGGCTTTAATTGGATGAAAAGTCTATTTATATTGTAGTGGCAATAGCAATCAATCCATTACAAATAATTTATTATCGTATTAGGCCATTCTCACATTGTTATAAAGATATACCTAAGACTGGGTAATTGATAAGAAAAAGAGGTTTAATTGGCTCATAGTTCTGCAGGTTATATGGGAAACACGGCATCTGCTTCTGGGGAGGCCTCAGGGAGGTTTTACTCATGGCAGAAAGCAAAGTTGGAGCAGGCACTTCACACGGCGAAAGCAGAAGGAAAAAAAAAAAAGAGAGAGGGAGGAGATGCTACACATTTTTAAATGACCAGATCTCAGAAGAACTCACTATAGTGAGGACAGTACTAAGAGGATGCCCCAAGCCATTCATGAGGGATCTGCCCCCATAATCCAATTACCTCCCACCAGGCCCCACCTCCAACATTGGGGATAATATTTCAATATGAGATTTGGGTGGGGACACACGTCCAGACTATATTAATCATCACCTTGAGTGTGTGACACAAGAATTAACATTTTCGCCAATTATTAGAGGCCTATATTTTAGATGATAAGTTAATATAATAGCTTATCCAGTCACCTTCTGAACGGCATCTTGGTTGCTTCCAAATGTTGTGAATTATAAATAAAGCTGCTATAAACATCTGAGTGCAGGTTTTTATGTAGACAAACATTTTTAACTCATTTGGATAAATACCAAGGAACATGATGGTGAGAAAGTGTATGTTTCATTTTGCAAGAAATGGCCAAACTGTCTTCATGAGTGGCTGTGCAATTTTTCACTCCCACCAGCAGAGTTTCTGGTCATTCACATCCTTGTTAGCATTTGGTATTATCAGTGGGTTTTTAAATATTATTTTTCCATTTTAATAAGTGTATAGTGGTACCTCTTGCTTTGATTTGCATTTTCTGGTGATATATGATGTGGAATATCTTTTTCACATGCTTACTTGCTATCTGTATACATTTTTTAGTTATATGCCTTTTGAGGTCTTTTTCTTTCTTTTTTTATGATGAAATGAGCTTTTATTATCAAATAATATACCTATCATGTCAAACCTAATGTTGTTGCTATAATTTTGAAGTTCCCAAAATGAAATACCTTTCTTCTCTCTCTCTTTTTTTTTTTCTTGTATGTGTATGTTTTTAGACACCATTTTGCTCTGTTGCACACGCTGGAACTCAGTGGTGTGATCGTGGCTCACTGCAGCCTCAACTTCCTGGGCTCAGCTACTTCAACCTCCCAAGTAGCTGGGACTACAGGCATGCACTACTACACCTGGCTAATTTTGAAATTTTTTTGTAGAGATGAGGTCTCACCACGTTGCCCAGGCCAGTCTCAAAGTCCTGGGCTCAAACGATCCTCCCACCTCGGCCTCCAAAAGCCCTGGGATCACAGGCCCGAGCCATCTGACCCAGCCACCTTTCTTCTTAGTTGGCTTGATGTGTAAGGCAATGAAAATATTCCTTTTAGGTGCTCTAAGGGGTGAACAATGGGCATATAACATGTAATACTTCATAGTTAACATGACAAAGTATAGGTACTGGGTCTATTGGTACAAAGTTTTTCTCAACGTCATTTTATCTAGCTTTCTACAGTGTTCAATAATATGTGTTAAACATCTCTTCAGTGTCTTTGGGAAGATGTCAAATTTATTGAATAAGGTTATAATATAAGTGAGTATATTACATCTGTGTATGTATGTATGTGTATATATGTATACTAATATTTAAAAATCTGTTATTTTACTATGAACTATCCTACTTTCTAATGTTATCAATATCACCTATCAGTTGCTTTAGAAGAGTTCAGAATGTTCATTTTCCTGGGGAAAAAAAAAACCCCAAGAAAGTCTTAAACATAAAGCAATAGAAAAAAAATAGCCAAAAAAGTTCAAGACGCTCTGTGAGAACAGATCTGTCACCTGGCTCCGCACCAACTAGAAGCAAGGTACACACTCACTGCTTGCTGAAGTTGTCTGAAGTGGAGAATTGGAGAAATATTCCCAACATGGCACAGGAGGTGGGGGTGGAAGAGAGCAAGAAATAAAAAGAAAGAACAGCTCAAAGCAGATAGTGGAATGCGGGGTGGTAATGGGTCAGAAGCACTGACAGCACAAAATCAACACTGCTCCAAGGAAAAGAACAGAAACCTCATTCAGAATAGAGGGAGAATGTTATTTTTCCAACTGATATCTATGGAAATTAGTGTCTAAAATATGAAAGGTACAGTGGGGAAAAAGAAGATTCTATGGTCAAATATACTTGAGAAATGTAAATACTTTCATCTTGGAGATTTACAATGCTCACGTAAACATTACAATTTCTGAGAGGTCCTATTTTTTAAAAAATCTGTTTAATCTTGTTAACAAATGTATTCATGTTTAATATTGGTGTTCTCACAATTATTCGACTATGGAATTTCTTTTTAGATCACCTAGTAACATTTCCCGTTATATGAATGGATGAAATTGTGAACTCTGGTGTTCTGTGGTTAGTGGTTATTTGGAAACCTGGATATGGATAATATCAACACCTCAATGGCACCTGAAAACATCCATGATGCACTTGGTAATGGGCAGAATAGCAAAGCAGTTAAAAGCAGGAGCTTTGAATTGGGTAATCCCTGGGCTCAAATCTCAGGTCTTTTACCTGCCTTGCCAAAGTCCCTGACTTCTTTATGGCTGTATTTCCTCATCTGTCAAAAAGGGGAAAAATAAAGATAACAGGACCTATTTCATGAGTTGTTGGAGGGTGTCAGATGAGATATTTCCTGTAAAACATAACATCATGTCTGGCACATGGGAAACAAAAAAACCTAAAGAATCCAGCACTCAAATCTCTTTCTCTGTGAATTCTCTGGGAAGTTTTTATCTGGCTACTCAAGTGGTTTTTGGAGAATAGAGATTAAATGAATACCGCATCTCTGACCAAGGCAACATGGTGTCTGGGGCTATGGTCAAATGTAAGTATGATCTTACCAGACCCATGGGGGGTTGAGAGGATTCCGTGAGATTATATGCATAAAGGAGAGGTCTTGTTCTTTCTTAGTTTTAGTAAGGTTGTTCATTTTCTAAATGTTGAGTTTGAAGAGTTCCTTGTATATTTCGGATCATTATCTTGTGTCAGATACGTCTTTTTTTCCTTTGTTATCTTCTAGGCATATTATAGTTTTGTGGATTACATTTAGGTTAGTGATCCACTTTGAGTTAATATTTGTAAAGGGTAGAAGGTCTGTGTGATTTATTTTTTGTATGTGGATGCCCAATTTTCCCAGCACCAAGGCTGGTTCAACATTTGAAAATAAAGTAACATACCACATCCACAAGCTGAAAAATATAAATCATATGATCATATCAGTAGGTGCAGAAAAAGCATTCAACAAAGTCCAACACCCATTCACGATTAAACAAACAAACAAACAAACAAACACCTGTTAGCTAACTAGGAAGAGATGGAAACTTCCTTAACTCAACAAAGAACATCTTTAAAAACCTTCAGCTAGCGTCATACTTAATGGTGGAAAACTAGAAGTTTTCCACCATTAAGTACTGAAAAGGTTGTGCATCATCTATTGAATTGCCTGCACTTCTTTGTCAAACACCAGTTGAATGTACTTGTGTAGATCTATTCCTGGGGTCTCTAGTCTATTTCATTTATTTATTTGTTCCTTTGCCAAGACCACACTGTCTTGATTACCATAGTTTTATAGTAAATCTCAAAATAAGGTAGTGTTATTCCTCTGACTTTATTCTTTAATATTGTGTTGTCTATTATGGATCCATCACTCTCCATATAATCTTTAGAATCAGTTTGTCGATATCCACCAAATAAAATGCTGGGATTTTGATTAGAATTGCATTGAATCTATAAATGATGTTGAAAAGAACTGCCATCTTGACTATTATGTGCTTTCCTATCCATGAACATTATCTCTCCACTTAGTTCTTTGATTCATTTCATCAGAATTTTATAGGTTTTTCTCATATATGTCTTATACATATTTTGTAAGATGTATACCTAAGTATTTCATTTTTGAGATGCTAATATAAACCATATTGTGTTTTTAATTTCAATTTCAAATTATACTTGTTCTTTTCTGGTATTTAGGAAAGCAATTGACCTTGATATCCTGCATTCTTGCTATAATGACTTATTAGTTCTAGGAGGTTTTCTGTTGTTTTTGTTGGTTCTTTGGGATTTTCTATATAGACAATTGTGTCATCTGCGAACAAAGATAGTTTTATTTCTTCCTTCCCAGTCTGTATACATTTTATTTCCTTTTCTTATTGCATTAGCTAGGATTTCCAATACAATGTTAAAAAGGAGTGGTGAGAGGGTACATTCTTGCCTCATTCTTGATCTTAGTAACAAAGCTTCTAGTTTCCCAGCCTTAAGTATGATGTTAGCTGTAGGTTTTTAAAGATGTTCTTTGTTGAGTTAAGGAAATTCCCTCTATTCCTAGTTTGTTAAGAGTCTTTTTTTCTTTTCTTCTCTTTTTTTTTTTTTTTTAATCATGAATGGGTGTTGAACTTTGTCAAATGCTTTTTCTGCATCTATTGATATGATCATATGATTTGTTTTTTTTCAAGCTTCTGGTTGTGGTATATTACTTTATTTTCAAATGTTGAACTACCTTGCCTACTAGGGAAAAATTCCACTTGGTTGTAGTGTATAATTATTTTAATACATTGCTGAATTTATTTGCTAATATTCTCTTGAGGATTTTTGCATCTTTTTTCATAGAGACATTGGTCTGTAGTTTTGTTGTTATTGTTGTTTCTGTTTTCTTATAATGTCTGGTTTTGGAATTAAGGTAATGCTGGCCTCATGGAATGAATAAGAAAGTATTCCCTTTACTCTTATCTTCTGAAAGAGATTGCAGAAAATTAGTACAATTTCTTCCTTAAATGTTTGATAGAATTCACCAGTTAATCCATCTGGGTCTGGTGCTTTCTATTTTAGATGACTTTTAATATTGATTCAATGTCTTTAATAGGTCTAAGCTTATTTATATTGTCTATTTTTTCTTGTGTGAATTTGGACAGGTTGTGTCTTTCAATGAGTTGGTCCATTTTATCTAGGTTATCGAATTTGTGGGCATAGAGTTGTTCATATTATTTTAAAAATTATTATTTTAGTGTCTATGGAATCTGTAACAATATTTCCCCCTTCATTTTTGATATTAGTAATTCGGGTCTTTTCTCTTTTTTTCTTAGTTAACCTGTCTAGAAGCTTGTTGATTTTACTAATCTTTTTAAAGAACCCGCTTTTTGTTTTGTTGATTTTCTCAATTGACTTCCTGTTCTCAATTTTATTGACTTATGTTCTAATTTTTATCACTTCTTTTTCTCTGCTTACTTTGAACTTAACTTGCTCTTTTTTGTTTTTTTTTTTTGGTTTCCTAAGGTGGCATCTTAGAAGGTTAATTTCAGATATTTCTTCTTCCTTAATAAATGCATCTAATGACATTAACTTTTCTCTATATGCTGCTTTTGCTGTGTCACACAAAACTTGATAAGTCGTATTTTTCTTTTTTGAGACAGGGTCTCACTCTGTTGCCCAGGCTGGAGTGTAGTGGCATGATCTTCACTCACTGCAACTGCCACCTCCTGGGCTCAAGCAATCCTCCTGCCTCAGCCTTCCCAGTAGCTGGAACTACAGGGGCTTGCCACCTTGCCGGCTAATTTTTTTTTTTTTTTTTTTTGGTAGAGATGGGGTTTTGCCATGTTGCCCAGGCTGATCTGGAACTCCTGGGGTCAAACGATCCACCTACGTTGACCTCCCAAAGTGCTGGGATTACAAATGTTAGCCACTGTTCCTGGCCTAAGTTGTATTTTTGTTTTTCATTTATTTCAAAATATTTTTTCAATGTTTTGGACATATATACTATCTAGATGTGTGTTGTTTAATCCTCAAGTGTTTGGGAATTTTCTAGTTATCTTCTTGCTTTCTAGTTTAATTCAGTATTGTCTGAGAACATACATTACATGATTCCTGTTCCTATAAATTTGGTAAAGTGTGTTTTATGGCCCATAATGTAGTCTATCTTAGTGAATGTTTCACGTGAGCTTGAGAAGAATGTGTATTACGTTTTTGTTGAATAAAGTAGTCTAAGGCTATCAACTATATTCCGTTGATTGATGGTGTTGTTGAGTTCTATGATGTCCTTACTGATTTTTTGCCTGCTGAATCTGTTTATATCTGATAAAGAGATGTTGAGGTTTCCAAGAATAATAATGAATTCATCTACTTCTCCTCACAGTTCTATCAGTTTTTGTCTCAGATATGTTGATGGTGTGTTGTTATATCCAAACAATTAAGTGTTGCTATGTCTTCTTGGATTTCTTGGATAATTGATCTTTTTATCATTATGTAATGCTTCTCTCTTCCTCATAATGTTTTTAGTCTGAAATCTGCTGCCTGAAATGGATATAGCTATTCCTCCTTACCTTTGATTAGTGTTAGTATAAAATATGTTTCTGTATGTCTTTCCTTTTTTTTGTTGTTTTTTTGAGATGGAGTCTCGCTCTGTCACCCAGGCTGGAGTGCAGTGGCACGATCTCGGCTCACTGCGACATCTGCCTACTGGGTTCAAGTGATTCTCCTGCCTCAGCCTCCCAAGTAGCTGGGACTACAGGCACACACCACCATGCCCAGCTAATTTTTGTAATTTTAGCAGAGATGGGGTTTCACCATATTGGTCAGGCTGGTGTTGAACTCCCGACCTCAGGTGATCCACCCGCCTCAGCCTCCCAAAGTTCTGGGATTACAGGCATGAGCCACTGCACCCAGTCTATATCTTTACTTTTAATCTATTTGTGTCTTTATATTTAAAGAGGTTTATATTTAAAGTGGATATTGTCAATTTTTGATTTTTGATACACTCTGACTATCTCTGCCTTTTAATCAGCATATTTAGGCCACTAATATTTAAAGTGATTATTAATTTAGTTGGACTAATATCTATTGTATTTCTTTACTGTTGTTTGTCACCTTACTTCTTTATTCCTGTTTTTGTCTTCCTCTCCTTTTTTACCTTTTATGGTTTTAATTGAGCATTTTATATAATTTCATTTTCTTTTGTTTCTCAGTTCTCAGTTCTCCTTTTTTATTTTAAACAAAACTTTTTAGTGGTTGCTCTAGAGTTTCCAACATATTTATAAGTATTCAAATCCAAGTCCACTTTCAAATAATACCTTATAATAAGAAAATATTCCAATTCATTTCTGCTGTCCCTTGTTTCCTGCTATCATTCATTTTAGTTACTTATAAGCTATAATCATTGAATATATTGTTGCTATTATTTTAAACAAAATGTTATCTGACACATCAATTAAAAATGGAAAAAAAAATGAAAGTTTTTATTTTTCCATTAGTTATTCCTTCTCTAATACTTCTCCTTTCTTATGTAGACTGCAGTTTCTTATCTATATATTTTTCCTTTTCCCTGCAGAACTTAACAGCATCTCTTGAAAGTCATGTCCACTGGAAACAAAGTTCCTCAATTTTCTTTTGTCTGAAAGTCTTTATTTCTCCTTCATTTTTTGAAGCACAATTTAATAGAATACAAAATTGTAAGTTGGTGGGTTTTTTTTTTTAACTCTCAACATTCTAAAGATTTTACTTCGCTGTCTTGCTTGCATGATGATTTAAAATGCACCCAGGATTGTTTTAACCAGGTACTTAAATTGGGGTTCATAAGGTCCCATTTTATTAAACCAATTTGTAAGTGCCAAAGGCTTACTTTAATTTTAATTTATTATTGACTGTGTTAAAGAGTCAAAGCCCAATATTGGATATGTCAAGGCAATGAGTACTATGAGTATAAATTGAGGCAAAGCTATGGGTAAAGTGGGCAGATCTATCCTCTGTTTTATATTTAGTAATTTTTTTAAGATTATAGGAGGAACAGTGTTTAAATTTAGTGAAATTCCAGGTATAACTCTAATTTGAGCCCTAGTTCTAATTAAGTTATGATGTTTTTGTCAGTTGGTGCATTTTAGCAAATGCTAAAACTCACTTAAACCTATGTTGTAGACTCACAGAAGTTAGTCAATACACTTTTATCTGTTTTTAATAAAAACTATTTTAGTATATAAATTTTGTTGTATACTTGTTATATATAATTATTACATATAATTTGTTTTATACAGATTTTAATATATAAATTTTAGATTGTTAATTGAATCAAATTATGGACCTCTGTTTTAATTTAATTATGTATATAATTTATTATACATCTTTGTTGGTGGGGAGAGGGAGAGCATTAAGAAAAATAGCTAATACATGCTGGGCTTAATACCTAGCTGATAGGTTGATAGGTGCGGCAAACCACCATGGCACACGTTTACCTGTGTAACAAACCTGCACAACCTGCACATGTACCCTGGAACTTAAAATAAAAATAAAATTAATAAAAAAAGCATAAACATTATACACACACACACATATATATATAAAACTATATATATTATGTATTTGCCTTTTCTTTTCTCCCCTTACATCTAGGGTTTTCTTTCCCTCTTTTACCTTTGTCTCCTTTTTCTTTTTGTTTTAGGCTTTTAGCCTCCTGAAGCTGTGGTTTTTAGTTTCTGTTTCTGGTTGATAACTCACAATCAGCCTTCTAGGAGTTTACAGGAAAAGGAGGGAGGGGGAAAGGGCCCAGTGACCAGCCTCACTGGCAGCAGTTTTTGTTCTAGGTTTTCCAATCCACTTCTTTGACTTTTTTTTTTTTCCTATTCTTAAACGATATCTTTTAAAATGGGTATGTCTAGGAAGGCCAAATATTTTATTTCTGTTTTTGGGCGGGAGTGGGCCAGGGTCATGTATTTTGTCTCTCCCTAACCATTGTTTTTTCTTTTTCTTTGAGTGTTTACCTGATACACTCCCGGTGGTCCTGAGTGGCCTCTGCAGTGAAAGGAGAGCAATCTCTTCCTCAGCCAGTAAGGCCAGTCATAGTATCAAGAATACAGGAAATAAGAACACATAGCTAATATGACGGGCTCTGTGATGCTCTTGCATCATCTAAGGAATCTTTAGGGTGATGATAGTGGAGACTTTTAGAGAGTAAGCTATAAGTTGCCCCAAGCATCCTATAAAACATTTTACAGTGAGAGAAGAAGGAACACAAGTAGAAGTTTAAGGAATCCTTGCAGGCCGACCCATAACTACATTTCCAAATTATGTAACTTTGGCCAAGAAAATAGATCTGAAATTTTAAGGGGTCTCTAATAATACCTTGGTGATGTTACAAAAGGTAGAAGATATATCATATATAGTATATACAAAGTATATGGGATAAATATATATATATAAGATACAATTGACCATAATATCTTGGTGTATTCTTCAGGCCAAGCTGGCAGGACTGCAGTTATGTTGTTGAAGAGTGTGAACTGACACATTAGTAACGTATATGTAAGATTTGTGCTCTTTGTTTGTAGCCAAGGGGAAGGAGTGGTCATGTTTGGAGATGGAAGACGTGAGAGAAGTGTGATGGAAAGCTGGAATCGGGCAGTAAAAGGAGGCACTGGGGAGTGAGTAGTACTATACCCAGGGGTTGTGGGGTTGACTGATATAAAGCAGATGCCTACGTGGAAAAGCAATTACCTCCATTAATTGTTATAATGGCAGAGATTGTAGTTAACCTCTATGAGATTTCCCCTTAGGCATGGGAATATAGGGGTGTACTATTTTGGCAGAGAGCAAGGATTATGCAAGAATCATGGGCTGAACAGATGGCAAGCTCAAGAAACATCATAGAATCCCTAGTATTAAAGGCAGAAAAGCAACAAGTGTCCTGGGTCCAGTTTGTGCCTTAGAAGACGCAGTCCCTGGGCATTGCTGGGGCAGAGATTTTTAGTGTCCAGGGTAAAGTCACCTCTAATGACAAGTTCTGGTGTTGAGACAATGCCATCTCCAACATTGAGCTCTAAAGCTAGGGTGATATGGTCTAGGATGAGGAGCTGTCTCTTTTTTTTTTTTTTTTTAAGTGTGTACCCACTCTAATTGATGTGGGTCTTGTTCTTATGGCTCTGTGGTATTATATATAATAAGGCTGAGGTTGAAGTTTCAGCATTATGCTGTAAGCAGGCTCTCTAATACTACAGGTTCTTTGCCTCGGTTGTTGGTTTGGTTGGTGATGGGTAAGCTGAGGGAAGTCTCTGGGTCTAGGACCATACTCTGTAGCATGTGGGTCTTTAAAGGAGTTGGGCCTCAGAACTGTAAACCAAGGAAAACACTTGGATCAGTAGTAAGACCAACAGTCAACAGAATGGTATGCAGCTGCACTTGCCAGGTTTTGTTTTGTTTTGTTTTTGGTAAAAATTTAGGCTTAAATAGATCCTATATCAGATAAGCAGCTTCCTGGACATAAGACAATCTATAGTTAATGGATTCTAGAAGAGTATGTCCAGTTGATCTGTTCTCTAGCCCTTATGGGATAGGGGCAAGAAGTAACATTTATAAAGATATGGGGATATTCTCAAAGGGCTTCATATATAATGAGTCTTTTTATGTATGAAGGAAAAACACATCACCTTTAAGTATAGAAAAGACAATGGGATTTTTTTTTTTTTTTTTTTGAGATGGAGTCTCACTCTGTAGCCCAGGCTGGAGTGCAGTGGCGTGACCTTGGCTCACTGCAACCTCTGCTTCCCGGGTTCAAGTGATTTTCCTGCCTCAGCCTCCTTAGGAGCTGGGGTTACAGGCGTGTGCCACCACGCCGGGCTAATTTTTGTATGTTTAGTAGAGACGGCATTTGGGAATGTTTTTAAATTTGGTGGGAGGCACAAGTTGGCCAACGGGCCTTGAAATAAGAGGGACTAACACATGGGGAAAGATACCTTTAGCGGTTTATTTGCCAGATTGGAATTTGAAAAGAAGTAGTTTGAGGAAACTGTCTTTCAGTATCTGAGACCCAGCAGAGACATTAAAATTCTATTGACTGACCTTTCCAAGAACCCAGCACTGTATATTCTATTCTAAGAAGTGACATGAGTGCATTGATTACTCTCAGTAATGTCTATATTTTTGAAGGAGATAAGCAATGTCTTGATAAGGCTGTGGGTGTGACTTTAGTATACGTAGAGATATGTGTGATATTCATTTATATTTTGAGAATCCATGAAACAAGTAATCCCCCAAATTATATACCCTGAAGGTGCCAGCTCTTAAGCACTGGCCCAACAGTGTGTAGTAATGTGAAGATGGGTCCATTTGTTGATCAGGGTCCCAGTGCTAAGATGATTGTCTGTGGCCAATTTTGTTGACACTTGGGTCCTGTCCTTCATCAGGGACATCTTGACTAAGGGATGGAAAGTAGCAATATTCTACTGAGCTTCATCAATCTTGTTATGATTGGCAATGACATTTGTATAGTTTATGAACTTCTATTGTTGTTTATTCAGTTAATTCCAAGGGCTCCCCAGATAGCCAATGCATCTTGGGAGGGGTATAGGGATCTCTTCCAGCACCATGACACTTGGCAAGGGACTGAATGTCCCTCCTGAAGGTGGAATATGCCAGAGAGCCCAGGTTTGGCTCCATCCTCTCTTAAGGAGGCCCTAGTGACCATGCCAAGCTTTGTCTTTATGATCCAAAGCACACTGGGCAGCTGGATATGGAGGGTCAGAGGCTCAGGATCTGCAAGAGCCTCTATTTCTGAGAAAGCCCAATATGTAGCTAGCAGTTGTTTCAATGGTACATAGCACAAGACCAAAAGGGGTGGTTTCTCATATTAGAAGCCTTTGGGCAACTTATGGCCATCATAAGACTCCAGGAGGCATGAAAAGAAATTGTTGAACCTCTTTAATAAAGGAGTTTCTGAGAGCATTAAACACGCATGCCTGTTGACTTCAATTTGGACAGATTTTAGAGCCTTTTGTCGGAGAAAGCACTATTTAAGGTAGGCTGATTTGTAAATAGCAGCAAGCATAAGTGAGATTAAATAAAACTTGTAGATGGGGAATATGTTGCTACCAAAACTCAAAAAGGACTGATAGATATTGGACTTGTATGTTCTTAAGAAATGTGCAAATTAACCTCCTTGGAGAAGAATGTCATTCGGTAATGTCATACCTGTCCTTCTTGAAAAAGGCAGATGCAATTTATATCTTGTCTGTAAAGACTGTGTTCAATGATAAAGCTGTCAAGGTATGCCATGGATAGTCCAGCAAATGTGGTTTGTATCCCTTCAGAGATAAGGGCACTTTGAGGATGAGAGGCTGTTGAAATAGGCATTGAATAGATCAGCCAAATCTATAACAGCAAAATCTTTACTGGTTGATTGGACAGAATCAGTAATAATAATATTGGATATTGAGTATGGGGATCTTGAGGGATGGGATCATAGCATTGATACTGTAGCAATCTACTAGAAGGCTCCGTTATTTTTTTGAGGTTTAGGAATAGACAAAATTGGGCTGTCGAATAGAGAAAGAGTGGGGATAATTACCTCTTTATTAATTAGGTTTTAAATAGTAAGTTTTAATTATTGAAGGCCCAGTTTAACTTCTATTTGGACATATTAACTCTTTTATTTATTTATTTATTTGAGATGGAGTCTCACTCTGTCACCCAGGCTGCAGTGTAGTGGTGCAATCTTGGCTCACTTCAACCTCCACCTCCTGGGTTCAAGCGATTCTCCTGCCTCAGCCTCCTGAGTAGCTGGGATTACAGGCGCCCACCACCACGCCCGGCTAATTTTTGTATTTTTAGTAGAGACAGGGTTTCACTTTTTTTTTTTGAGATGGAGTCTTGCTCTGTCACCCAGGCTGGAGTGCAGTGGCGTGATCTCAGCTGACTGCAACTCCGCCTCCCAGGTTCAAGCAATTCTCCTGCCTCAGCCTCCTGAGTAGCTGAGATTACAGTTGTGCACCACCACACCTGGCTAATTTTTGTTTTTTTTTTAGTAGAGATGGGGCTTCACCATCTTGGCCAGGCTGGTCTTGAACTCCTGACCTTGTGATCCACCCGCCTTGGCCTCCCAAAGCGCTGGGATTACAGGCATGAGTCACCGCGCCTGGCCCCGTATTAATTCTTTTAACTGGAAAGTCATATGGTCTCATTTTACTAAGCCAATTTAGAAGTGTGACTTACTTTAATTTCAATATATTATTCATTGTGTTAGAGCATTTATGCCTGATTTGAGATTATTTATGCCTAGTGGCTATCATGACTATGGAAAACTTAGGCAAGGCTACATTTAAAGTGAGGCATACTTATTTTTCCTCTATTTCACATCTAGTTACTTTTTAAAATTATAAGAAAAGGATGTTTAAATTTAGTGTGACTCCTGGTGTACTATAAGTTGAGCCCCAATATTTATTAAGTCTATAAAGCTTTGTCATTGGTGCTTTTCAGCAAATACTAAATTTAACTTAGAACCTATTCTGTATAGGCACTAAAGCCAATCAGCACCCTTTTTATCTCTTTTTAGTGTTAATTATTTTAGTATATAGATATTATATTTTAATGCATTTGTTATGTATATTAGTGTATATAAGTTGTTTAATATGACTTTTACTATATAAATTTTTGATTATTAATTGAATCAAACTATAGTTTTCCATTTGAATTTAATTATATGTAATTGATTATATATTTATATATATTTTATTTATACATATATAATTTATTTATTCACTTTTTCTTTTCTTTGCTGTATCTAGGTTTTTTTTTTCTTTTCTCTGCCCACCACCTCACCCTTGCCTTTTTTTTTTTTTTTTTTTCTGTTTTAGGCTTTTAGCTTCCTTAAACAGGGTTGTTTTTTGGGTTCTGTTTCTGGGTGATAACTCGCAGCATAAACCTACTAGGCAATTACAGGAAAAGAAAAGGGAGAGCAAGGGCTCAGCGGCCTGGCTTTTAGACAGCTTTATTTATTTATTTATTTCTAGGTTTTTAAATCCAATTCCCCCCTTTTTTTTCAAAACCTTTTATTGTAGAATGGCTTATATGTTTATGTGCTTACATTTTTTTCTTTTTCTTTCTGTTTTTTGAAGTCTCTTGTCTGTTTTTGACCATTTATGTTTCCTTTAGTATTTACCTGATAAGCTCCTGATGGCCCCAAGTGACCTCTGCTGTGAGCAGTGGCCTCACTTTCTAGCACGTCCCACTCAATCTCAGAGAGTCAGGGTTTCCATTTAAGAGGGCAATAGCGGCATTAGCTTTCTCCTTCCTATTCTCTGTTTGGAGTATAAGACCCTTAGCAGCACTTAAGACAGCCAATGCTCATTGATTAGGTACTTTTAAAATTAATTGAAACACCTGTTCAGAAAATTTGGGTGGGTGGATGGCTGGACCCAGTTGTTCTTTTTCTTTCTCATTTTTTATTAAACATTGAGTGACTGGTCTACAGAGATAAGACATCCTGTATCACATTGGTTTGAGAGGCACATCTCAGTAACAAGAGGACAATAGCAGAGAAGTTTATGATCTGAACAGCAATATTTGCAGATTGCTGTGATCCCCTAAGGAGGAGCTCTAGGAATGGCCCATAGCACATGAGCCAGTGTGCAGGCAGTGCACTCCCATGACTCTGTGGAATGGTGGAAATTTGACTCAGCAAAGCTCAGAAGGAAAAGGGAAAGTGGTTTATACAATGCCCCCAGGAGCATATAACACCCTGGACATGAGGCACTTTTACATAAATAAGTCAGTTGGCCCCACCAATTTTCAGTGCTACCACTCTTTAGTGGGTCAGTGAATCAGATGTGTCCTACTAGGCACTAAAGGGTAATCACTCCTCATCTGCTTGGAGGGACCTTTTGGAGAAACTGACATACTCAATTACCTTATAGTTACTGTGTCCTGGACCCTGGATGCTCTGCTAACATGGAGAAATATGTTGCGTTCCCCCCAGGCCCTTAGTCCCAGATGTATCTTATGAAGCAGCTCGGGGAAGACTTTGCTTTCTAAGCTCATCAATTTTAGGCTGGGTGGGAATTCATGGCAACACTTGACAAAAACAACACAATGCAGCAGCCATCAAGCAGCAAGTGCAACAACAACCAGCCATGCTTTCCCAGTGAGTGGCTGCTGTCTGTCAGGTCCAGTTAGTAAGCCAAGAGCAGCCTGAAGACATATCATCTCCCTCTGGTGTCAAACTCCCCTGTCCCAATTGTTTTAAAATGAACCCAGGGTTTGCATGGCATATGGTAAAACATGCAGACATGGAAATGACTGTCATGAAGGAAGAAGTCTTGGTACTCACAGATTTCTAGAAACAAGGCTACACAGGGAAGCACCAGGTTGGTCAAGAGGCAGAAAGAGAAAGGGGAACAAAATGAATCTGAGTCTTCATTGAGGTTTCTGCAAAAAGGGACAGGCAAGGTAGGGTAAGCAGGTTTAGGAGTGGTAGTTTGGATAATTCCAGCAGGCTCAGGGGTATAAAGACAGTATTAGTCTGTTCTCATGCTACTAATAAAGACATACCTGAAACTGGGTAATTTATAAAGAAAAAGAGGTTTAATGGACTCACAGTTTCACATGGCTGGGGAGGCCTCACAATCATGGTGGGAAGCAAAGGAGGAGCAAAGGCATGTCTTACATGGCAGCAGACAAGAGAGTGTGTGCAGGGGAATTTCCCTTTTATAAAACCATTAGATCAGCCAGGCGCAGTGGCTAACGCCTGTAATCCCAGCACTTTGGAAGGCCAAGGCTGGCAGATCACGAGGACAGGAGATGGAGACCATCCTGGCTAACACGGTGAAACGCTGTCCCTACTAAAAATACAAAAAATTAGCCAGGCATGGTGGCAGGCGCCTGTAGTCCCAGCTACTCAGGAGGCTGAGGCAGGAGAATGGCATGAACCTGGGAGGTGGAATTGGAGTGAGCGGAGATGGCGCCATTGCACTCCAGCCTGGGTGACAGAGCAAGACTCCATCTCAAAAACAAACAAAGAAACAACAAAAAAAAAAACCAAACAAAAAAACCATCAGATCTTGTGAGACTTATTCACTATCATGAGAACAGCATGGAAAAACCTACCTCCATTATTCAATTACCTCCCACCAGGTCCCTTGCATGACACATGGGGATTATGGAAGCTACAATTCAAGATGAGATTTGGTTAGGCACAAAGCCAAACCATATCAAAGACTGACCTGAATTTTCCTTTTTTGAGTTCCACATGTCACCTTTTACCCACCTGGGCCAGGCACCAGATGACCTCCAGGCTCCTTACTTGTAGAGCCTGGAACCAGAAATCATAGGTAGCAATTTTTAAAAAGATTATCACGGTAGACCTACTTGAATTGGCCTTGATTCACAGGGGGCACAAAAATTAACATGAGGTTATATGAAGGAAGAGTGTTCTGGATAAAGGAAATAGACCCTGCACAAAGGCTGTTTGGAAGGGTCATTCCTGCCATGTTCAAAGCAGCAAGGACACCAGTGTAGCTGGAGCAGAATGAACAAGTGAGAGATTTGTAACAGATAAAGCAGGAAAGGGAGCAGGGGCTAGATCATGTGCAGCCTAGTAGGCTACTGTAGGCATTTTGGCTTTTACTCTGAATGAGATAGGAGGTGATGGGTTAAGGGGTTTCAGCAAAATGGGAAATGGGTTAAGGGGTATTGAGAAATTGAGTGATTGAAGGACACGATCCAATGGGCTGCTGAGCTAAGAACAGACCACAGAACAAGGGTAGAGGTAGGAAAACTATCAAGAGGCCATTGCAGCTGTCCAGGGCACAGGCGATGGTGGCTGGGACCAGCATGTTAGTAATGATGGGTAGTAACAGGTGAGTAAGTTTAGGGTATATTTGGAGAGAGAACAAAGGATATTCTAAGATTTTTGGGGGGAGAACAACTGGATGGATGGCATTACCACCCACTGATGGGAGGCTATTCAGGAAGAGCAGGAGTGGGGATGGGGAAAGAGAGAGTTCAGTTTGGGCCATGGTGTTCTCAGTCACCAAAGACCTGAAGTATTTTATGCAGTAAGATAGAGAAAATAAGAACATGAAGGTACACAAGCAGATAGAAAGGTTGGCAGGCAGATAAAATAAGTGAGAAAGAAAAGTAGTGCCCAGAAAATTATTTATTTAGGATTCTGTTAGATAATTGATGCATATGGCAGAGAAATGAGCAAGATCTAAAGGACTATGTGGCTCTAAACCTAAGCCAAACTCTATGGTAGCTGATTCTTTTAGCTATAATTTAATAATTCCCAAAGATGTCACAGATACTGCCAAACAAAAATGTGATAGTTTTATAATTTCAGGATTAGTTGATCACCAAGGAATAATATCAAGGAAAAGCTGCTCTAGATTCAATTCCTTTTAATATAAATTTGTATTCATTCCACTGCATCTATATGCACTTAAAAAATACTTTTTCTATAGGAAATTTCTTCCAATCTAATCATAGACTTTGATGCAAGGCAGATTCATAACCCCTTCTTTATCTCTACTAACACTTATGTGTTCTTAATCCACAGACTGAGATTTAGAAGTGAATTCTTGTCACAAAGAGGTTCTAAAATGAAGGGAGTTCCAGAAGAAGTTACTTGAAAGTTAGCTAAAGCAAATAGTCACTCTCTGTACAACTAACTAAAATCAACAACAATCAGGCAAGTGTGTTCAGCTAGGTAAGTATTAACGCTTATTCTGTCCTCAAAAAACAAGTTGCCACTTAGTTGACCGAAAGATTTATTTGTCATTATGAAATGCAGTATCTCAGCAGACACCCTACAGGTCAAGTCTTGATTGAGACTCTACTGTCTGTCCCTATGCAATGAGAAAGCAAGAAAAATTGTAATAGGACATGGTGGCACAGGCTGATAGGTTATTTAACCATAACCTGATTCTTTTGCTCCCCTGAAAGACCCTGTATTCCTCTCCACATAAGTTATACTTCCATGCTCCTTCCTTTCCTCCTTTTGTCTCCTTCAGCATCATCTTCTAGAATCTTTGCTATTAGCCCAAACTGTACTCGACAAAAGGGATCACAAATGAATAGGACATTATCCCAACACTCCAGATCTAAAAAAAAGTAGAAAAAAGCAGATTCGTCTGTTTCATTCATTCCTTTATTCAGTAAACTTATAATGAACACTTACTATATTTTATACCATGTTACTGCAGGCAGAGTTGAATGAACACAGTCCTGGCCATTAGGGAGTTCACCCTCTATCAGGGGGAGTGGACATGTAAACTAAGGCATGGGGTATAACCTACAGCTTCCATGGCAGATGCACACACAAGGGCCTGTGGGCACAGCACAGAAGGAGTGTTCCTTTTAATTGGGAACACTGAGATTTGGAAAGGGTTTCATGTAGGATGTGATGTCTAGGTTGCATCTCTAAAGGAAAGTAGGTAATTCGCAAGTGAATGAACCAGGAGAAGCAGCTACAACATTTCCAAACACGACAGCTAGGGATTTTACAGGGCCTAATCCTGTAAGCAAAGGGGAATCATTTAAAAGCTTAGAGTAATGGAATCATATACCCAGATTTGTTGTTCAAAAATATCACTGAAGCAGGTTAGTGGGTGATTTGAAGAGGGTAAGTCCACAGGCGAGGAGAGCAGTTAAGTGATTAATGCCGTATTTCAGGAGGTGATGAATGCCTGTGTGAGGCAGTGATTGTGGAAATAGGTAAGAGAATGTTAAGAAGAACTCATTCTCCAATTAAATGTGAGGAGTAAAACCGGAAGTTATTTGAAATGATTTCTGTTTTAAGTGACTGGGTAAGTGGTTATGTCAATCAAAGCAGAGAGCTCAAGAGGTTGTATAAACTTTGCAGGAAAGATAATGAGTTCATGTTGGGGTAAATACTTAAAAAATATCTATTGATTATAAGCTAGCCACTCTTTTAAGCAGTAGCTAACTGCTTCATAAAAGCAAGGGTTCAAGGAGACAGAAAATAAACTACAAATAAATGCATAAACAGGATCACGTTCGATAGTGAAAGCTGCAAGCAAATGCTCCATGTAGAAATGTTCAGTAAGCATGCATCTGTGTATGGCAGGCAGGGAACCATGAGTATGTCTTGGCTGAGTTGCATGTCTATGAGTCAGCATCAGATCATAAGTGGCCATTGATGTGATAGTAGTGAATGAGAATTCCCAAGAAGAAGACAGAGGGAGCATAGAGGTTTGGGAAACAGCAACATATAAACAAAAGATAATAATACATGGCTAAAATGCCAGCATTGATGTCCGTGCATAAATTGCTCTAAAAACTTTGAGGAAAGAGCTATTGATTGTGCTCACATTAGTTAGTGAAGGCTTTATCAGAGAGAAAATATCTGCATAGATGTGTTGAAGTCTTCTGAGCACTCAAGAAGATAAAGGGAAATCCAGGCAGAAGGATCCACATTACAAATGAAAGAGAGGGCATGGTGGGGAGAGAAGGTGGTCGGGAGGGACATACAGGTACTTTGGTAAGGTGGGAGGATGTAGTCTATGAGTGAGTGTGTGGCAAGAAATGGAGCTGAAATCACAGGAGAATCAGCTAAAGCCAGACCAGACCCAGATCTGTAAGCTACTGCTATTGAATATGCATCACTCAAGTGCTATACTTTGTCCTCTGTGTTAATGTGACTTTGTGTTATGCTCTTATGTAACTTATGCTTTTTCTTTTTTTGTTTTAAAATCTTGCCTCCCTAGTGATCTGAATAGCTTTTTATGGACAGTGATCTTTGCTTCCTCTTTTAGTCCTCATTGCCTTTTCCCTCCTGCCTTACATCATCTCCTTCCTCAGTTGACTTTGAGGCTGATAAAAAAAAATTGAAAGAAATAATATATTTCTCAGGTCTTAAGAGACCCAGGCTTAGCATTCTTGCAACAAACTAGCAAAGATGAGGAGATGATTTTTGTGAGATTTTGCATGGGATTCCTTTAGCTAAGGAATGCTTGTTTGACTAAACAGACAAGTAGGGCAATTGTTGATGGTGAGAAAGAAGGCTTGGCTTTAATTTTCTTCTAAAGTGGAACAAGACAAATAGCATATGTAGAGCTGTAATAGGAGGCAGTAATATTTAAGGGTTACATTTGACTAGAAATCTGATCCAGGATTGTGAGTGTGTGTGTGTGTGTGTGTGTGTGATTTCTTTATGAGATCGACATGTCCAAGGGTTGATACAGATAGAAACATTACATCTAAATACACTGCAATTTTTCACACTTAAACCTCTAATCACTAGTATAAAAGAAGGTTGAGAGGGGCTAGGTTTTATCCATAAAGTATTTTTCATAACTTTGGCATAGATCCTTCAGAAATAATTTAAAACAAAGTCAATGGAGCTGGAATTGTTAGTCTTACTTACAAATAAATTCTCATGCTTTACACATGTCAACAGCAGGTACAGTTTCCTAAGAATGTTCTACCTTTGGATTTTTATCAAGCTCTTCTCCCTTAATTACCATATCTTGACAGTTTGTCATACATGAAAAAGGAGACACTGGGTAAGTTTTCAGTATTTTGCAGTTTTGTGCCAATGACATTTCAACCTCTTCATCATCCTGCTAAACAAACAGAATATGTCACAACTGCCGAAAAGCTGAACGCTCCCGCCCTATTGTCAACTCATTTTTTCCTTTTCTCCCATAAATACTTGCCTTAAATTTGCATTATTCAGGAAACTATCTAGATCAAGGCAACATTTTACAGATAAAGAAATTGAGACCCAGATGGATGAAAGGCATTACTCAAGATCACATAGTCATTTGTGTCGGAACAGGACAGACTAGGTAGCCTCATCCCAAGGCATTTCTCTTTCTTTTTCTTTACATTTTTATTTTATTTTATTTTATTTTATTTTATTTTATTTATTTATTTATTTAGAGACAGAGTCTCACTCTGTCGCCCAGGCTGGAGTGCAGTGGCACGATCTTGGCTCACTGAAACCTCCGCCTTCCAGGTTCAGACAATTCTCCTGCCTCAGCCTCCTGAGTAGCTGAGATTACAAATATGAGCCACCATGTCTGGCTAATTTTTGTATTTTTAGTAGAGATGGGGTTTCACCATATTGGCCAGGCTGGTCTCGAACTCCTGACCTCGTTATCTGCCCGCCTCGGCCTCCCAAAGTGCTGGGATTACAGGCGTGAGACACTGTGCCCAGGCTTCTTTACACTTTTAATTGACAAACAATAATTTTATATATTATGGGTTATAATTTTTTTGATAAATGTTTACATTATAGAATAATTAAATCAAGCTGATTAATAAATCTACCACCTCACATACTGATCTTTTTTGTGTGTTTGTGTGATGAAAATATTTAATATCTCCTCTTTTAGTAATTTTAAAATATATGTTATTTATTTCTTATTGTGACTATTCTGTGCACTAGATCACTAAAGCCATTCCTCTTATATAACTGAAAGTTTGTGCCCATGATTAACATTTCTCTTTCCCCTGTTCGCCCCTCTTCCCCAGCCTCTGGTAGCCACTACTGTACTCTCTACTTCTATGAGTTCAACTTTTTTAGATTCCTCATGTAAGTGAGATTTCTCTTTCTGTAGCTTCATTCCTCCTCTGGCGTGAGCATGAACTGAGAGCTCTATGTGACACTATTTGCAAACAAGACTAGTATAGATACCCTTTTGTCAATATCCTCTTCTCTTTCACAACTCTATCCTTTCAATACTTCCCCATTTTTTTTTTCTTCCCATTTAAAATTATAGCACCAATACTTCTAGGGCTATCCGTTTTTTCGGGGAGCCTAGATAAGTAAGATTCAGAGTGGGTTGGCAGATGGCTGGGTAGATAGATATGGTAGGGGGTTGAGAAGAGGAAACAGATTTGAACAAGCTAACTTTCCCACCTGGAAGTTATTATTACAGCTGAAAAGATTCTCCTCTGAGGCAAAAACCGGCCTGGGAATGGGGGAGGTGGAAGAGGTGTCAGATTATCAGTGATTTCAATTTCCTCTTTTTAGGGAGAAGTTTGTACTTAGAAAATGAAATGCTAATACTTAGCTGGGCGCTCACAAAATCTTTCCCCTTGCCTCTGGCATAAGACAAGCTGACAAGAGATATATGACAGTGTACTGGAAAGGGCTGGTCCCCTGTTGGCTCTGCCAACTCTCTCTGGATTTTCCCTTTGCAACTGGAGGAAGATGCCAAATGCATGCTTCTCTAGATGCCAAGAAGAAGCAATTTGCACAATGTCTCTTTCATGTTAAAATTACCCACTCTGTGCTATGAATATTGAGGAGAAAATATCCTGGAAATTAGTGGCAGTCTATGAGAGGATAACATATCCCCTGCAACCTCTTCGTTATTATGGGGGAATTGCAAGAACTCTATGCTACACCAGAAATACATTACTGCAATTTCACCATTGCAACATTATAACATTACAACATTATTGCACTAGGTTATGGTTTAGGAAGGAGGTCTCTACAGAATGAGAAGGTCTTTTGTTCCAATCTTCCAGCCCTTTTTTTTTGAGATGGAATATTGCTATTTCCTCCAGGCTGGACTGCAGTGGCATGATCTTGGCCCACTGCAACCGCCACGTCCCAGGTTCTAGTGATTCTTCCGCCTCAGCCTCCTGAGTAGCTGGGACTACAGGCACATGCCACTATGCCCAGCTGATTTTTGTGTTTTTAGTGGAGATGGGGTTCCACCATGTTGAACTCCTGACCTCAAGTGCTCCACCAGCCTCAGCCTCTCAAAGTGCTGGGATTACAGGCATGAGCCACCATGTCTGGTTCCAATCTCCCTTCGGAACCCTCCCCATTTTGTCATTCCTCTGCCATATTGTCTTGCTGAATGTGGCATATCTCCAATATCTTCAGTGACACATTGAAGCAGTTCACAACAGTTAATGACAGTTTTGATGGTTAAAATTCTCTATGTTTAGCCAAAATAGTGTAGATTTGACTCACTACTCTTCATTCATCATAGGGACATTTATCTTCTGGAATTTGGATCCCATGTGTTTAGGAATGAGGAATAGGAAAGGTCTGCTATAATGTATATTTTCATTATTGTAAACACATCCTTAACAAATAATAAAAGTGAGCATGGTATCTAACTTTCTCTAAGAGGCATTAAGTAATCTCACTTGAAGGTTACATGTTACAAAGCTGTGTAATAAGTTAAAAATAAATAAATAAAATTTTAGTCCGTTAGAGGTTCCTGAATTCTAATCATCTGATGTATGGATTCTCGTTTAAAATTTCTAAAAAGAGAATGAGGATACATAATATAACCTTTTCTTCCTTTGCTCATATTTCATCCCAATAAAGATGCACAGTCCACTTTGGGAGGCCAAGGCGGGCGGAACATGAGGTCAGAAGATCGAGACCATCCTGGCTAACACGGTGAAACCCCGTCTCTACTAAAAATACAAAAAAATCAGCCAGGCGTGGTGGCAGGCGCCTGTAGTCCCAGCTACTCGAGGAGCAGGGGAATGGCGTGAGGAATGGCGTGAACCTGGGGGGCGGAGCTTGCAGTGAGCTGAGATAGCGCCACTGCGCTCCAGCCTGGGAGACAGAGCAAGACTCTGCCTCAAAAAAAAAAAAGAAAAAAGAAAAAAAGGATGCACAGTCCTAGTATTTTGGGGATTATGAAGCTGTTGCCGAAATGCTCTATTCTTTTCTTGCACGGCTCTACAGCGTATTTGCACCAAATAAACAAGGCAGCTACTTTTAGCTTTTCAAAATAGTTTTATTGAGGTATAGCTGACATACACTAATTTGCACAAATTTAAAACATCTAATTTGATAAATTTTGACATATGTCTACATCCACAAACCCATCACTGCAATCAAGAGAGTTTTCTCATTTTCCTCTGTGATCTCCTCCTCCTGACCTTACCACCTTATTCCTAGCGACCAGGCAACAACTGACCTGCCTTTTGTTTCTAGAGATTGTTTTAAATTTTCTGGAATTCTATATATATATGAAATCATACGATGTGTACTCTTTTTTTTGGGGGGGGGTCTGCCTTCTTTAACTCAACATAAATATTTTAAGATTTATGGTCTGGCGTGGTGGCTCACACCTGTAATCCCAGCACTTTGGGAGGCCGAGGTGGGTGGATCATGAGGTTAGGAGATCAAGACCATCCTGGCTAACACGGTGAAACCCCCTCTGTACTAAAAATACAAAAAATTAGCCGGGCATGGTGGCGGGCGCCTGTACTCCCAGCTGCTCGGAGGCTGAGGCAGGAGAATGGCGTGAACCTGGGAGACAGAGCTTGCAGTGAGCTGAGATTGCGCCATTGCACTCCAGCCTGGGTGACGAAGAGACTCCATTTCAAAAAAAGAAAAAAAAACATTTATTAACGTTGTTGCTTGTGTCAATAGTGTATTTATTTTTATTGCTAAGTAGCATTTTGTTGCAAGGATATACTATTCACCTATTGGTGGACGTTTGTTTTTTTCCACTTTGGGGTTACTACAAATAAAGCTGCTGTTAACATTTGTGTACAATCTTTATATGGACTTATATTTTTATTTCTCCTGGATGAATACCTAGGAGTGAAATGGCTGAGTAATACTGCAGCAATATTACGTACTGAGTAGTCACTTGATTAAAATCATCCAGTCACGTTAAGTGATGGCTTCTTCATGCTACAGTGACATAAATATTAGTAGGAAGTTAATTAAAAATTGTTGAATAAACAAATCAATTAATATTTTCTGGACAATTTGCATCTCATCTTCTTTATTTCAATCAAAAACTCAAACTCTATACAGTTGTTTATAAAGTAAACTCAAAAAGGTTGGGAAATTTACCTTCCATCACAAAGCTTACATGTTGCAAAGGTAAGATTCAAAGCCACTAGTGTCTCCAGAACAATTACCCCTCCCCCACTTCATCTATCAATCTTTTCCATCACGTCTTTTTTTATGCCTCAGTGACGTTTATGGAGAAGAAGCATTTTTAGTCAGGTGGGTGGTATTTGTTTATTTTATTTTATTTTAAGTTCTAGGATACATGTGAAGAATGTGCAGGTTTGTTACACAGGTAGACTTGTACCATGGTGGTTTGCTGCACCTATCAACCCATCATATAGGTATTAAGCCCAGCATACAATAACTATTTATCCTGATGTTTCCACCTCCCAACAACAGGCCCCAGTGTGTGTTGTTCCCCTCCCTGTATCCATGTGTCCCTATTTCTTGGCTCCCACTTATAAGTGAGAACATGTGGTGTTTGGTTTTCTGTTCCTGTGTTAGTTTGCTGAGGATAACGGCTTCCAGCTCCATCCATATCCCTGCAAAGGACATGATCTTGTTCCTTTTTATGGCTGCATAGTATTCCATGGTGTATATGTAGCATATTTTCTTTATCCAGCATATAATTGATGGGTGGATTCCATGTCTTTGCTATAGTGCTGCAATGAACATATGTGTGCATCTATCTTTATAATAGAATAATTTATATTCCTTTAATTATATACCCAGTAATGGGATTGCTGAGTCAAATGGTATTTCTGGTTCTAGGTCTTTGAGGAATTGCCACACTGTCTTCCATAATGGTTGAACTAATTTACATACCCACCAACAGTGTACAAGTTCCTGTTTCTCTATAGCCTTGCCAGCATCTGTTTTTTCTTGACTTTTTAACGATTGCCATGCTGACTGGTGTGAGATGGTATCTCATGGTGGCTTTGATTTGCATTTCTCTAATGATCAATGATGTTGAGCTTTTTTTCATATGTTTGTTGGTTGCCTGGTCGCATAAATGTCTTCTTTTTTTTTTAGACAGTCTCATTCTGTTGCCCAGGCTGGAGTGCAGTGGTGCGATCTTGGCTCACTGCAACCTCCGCCTCCTGGGTTCAAGCGACTTTCCTGCCTCAGCCTCCCGAGCAGCTGAGGTTACAGGTGCCTGCCACCACGCCCGACTAATTTTTTTGTATTTTTAGTAGAGGTGGAGTCTCACCATATTGGCCAAGCTGGTCTCGAACTCCTGACCTCAAATGATCCACCTACCTCAGCCTCCCGAAGTGCTGGAATTACAGCAGTGAGCCACGGCGCCCAGCCAATGTCTTTTTTTGAGCAGTGTCTGTTTATGTCCTTTGCTGTGGGTAGTATTTGAATAGGAGAAAAAAACAAAGGCCAAACGTGAAAATAAAAAATCATGAGATGTATTTGGGAGACTGCAAAGAGATTAGCCTGCAAGAAGTGAAGATTTATGTAGCGAATTAGTGGAGATTGAGCCTGGGATCCACATCCTACCTACAGAAGTTACCACTTTTTCCTCTGAGACGGAGAGAACTGCTATATATTTCTGAGCAAATGTGTGACAGAATGAATTCAAGTAATCAAGCACATGGTCTGGATTGATTGAGGCAGAGTGGTGTCCACTGAAATGCCCACTAAAATCTCCGATTGTGTGGAAGTGAGAATTTGAAAATGAGGATGGCAAAAAGAATAGAAGGGAAGGTGCTGGTGTGAGAGGCCCTCAGAGAAGAAATGGCCAACATTTTGTGACTAATTAACTAATTGTTGAATTTTACCTTCATAACTTGCCCCTCTGTAATGGCAGATAAGCCTTGTTTAGTCCCAAGGTTTAATCGGGGAAGTTGATCAGCATTATTTTCTTAGTTAAATAGAGAAAAAGTGTTGATCCACTTGTCTTTATTACTAGGTCCAGTACTGTAAGAATAAATGGGTCTTTTTAGACGACCATGATCTTGTAGTAGTTTTCTTTGGGTTGTACGAATAGAGATAAAAATATAAGATGATTGAAAGGGTCAGCTGATTGTGAATAATCTCAAATAATTCTCTGCAAGATGCTGCTAAAAGAATTTTCAGATCGATGTATTGACATTTTCTTCTTTGCTCCCCAAGGTACTGCTCACTAAATTTCAGTTATTGGAGGGTCTGCTATTGTTTGGTACCAGTTATTTGAAGTTTAGCAGCATGAGGTTTATGTTTAAAATGTGTGACTCATGTTTAACCTTGTCAGGTTTTAGATGAAAAGGGGAGTTCAGAAAACACTGGTGTGTAAACAATTGAAATAGCCTTCAAGGAAAAAAAATATGAGACTAAAAGAGCTGTCAAGCTGGGAAAGTCTTAAGAAGAATCTCTGGATAATGGTTTATAATATTATCTTTCCCTAAGGACCCTAGAAATGGAAAATATATTAGTTTTTCTATGAGTAGCTTTTGGCAAAGCACCATCAATGCACTTCATTAAAAACATCTTGGTGCCTCAAACCTGCAGGCTGGAATATGTAATACATATGTTGAGGGTCTGATGAGGCCTTATGAGGAAGTGATCTCTGGGAGACCCCATGAGAAAGATACTCACAGAAACAGACTTTCCTGCATCCTTCCATCGGTTTCAAAAATCCAGTGAAAGAGTCATTTAACTGCCATGATGCTGGTTTCTATTTCCTACTTTCTTCCCTCCTCCACCCTCATTTTGCCCCCTGCCCCTCCAGTTGAGGGGAAACATTCCTTATATCAGCCTGGAATTAGGCAGTCACAGGTGCAATTGATTTCCATTCCCCAGTAAAGTCTTTGAGGCTGGAGCTCTGGGTCTGTGCCACAGTCAGAGTGGGTATAGTCTGAGGACAGCCTGGGTGCAGAGAGAATAATTATTGAGTAAGTTTCATGTCGGAGACCATGAATTAAATCATCTACACAATCAATCTTTTCATTTTCTCAACACCCCTAGGATGATTTGCCTCCATCATAGTCAAAGGAAAGGGCGCAGCATAACTTGTTGAAGCTTCTCCTATTAGTTTGAAGCAAGCAGATTTGTCTTACTCTGTAGCAGAAGCTATTGGTACCCCAGCTATAAACCCTCCTTCTCTGTGAAAGGCAGCCAGTGTCCTGCCTGAAAACTTCCAGTGGCAGCACCAAGGTAGGCTGGGTGTTCTAGCGAGCAGTCCCTGCACAAAGCAGACAACTGATGATGGATGATGGAAGTTGGCATATAAATACTCTGATTCCTCTACCCTTTGGATGGGAAAACTCTGAGACTCACATATTATTGATTTTCAGAGTCCCCCAGTGGGATTAAGCTCCTGTTATAGTGGTAACTGGGTTGATCATGCATTTGTTGTTGGCCATCTTCCCTGAATTACTTTCCCACCCCATTATTAGTGTTTCTTGCAATCGATTCTCACATAAATTACTGGACTTGTGGTAACTTTCCAAAGAAACGTAAACCAGGAAACACTACAAAGCCAAACATTTTCCTAAAGGCATTAGGGAAGATAACCTGTCAGACACGTTTATATGTGTTATGTTTCAGCAGCCTTTCTTAATCTTTCTCCTTCATTCTGGATCCCTCTGTTTCAATCCTTCAGGTGACCATGGCTCCCTGCCTCCAGATCCTTTCCCCATCCTCATTTTTCTCCAACATTAAAAAATTTCTACTGCCATTGAAGCAAATCAACCTCAGACATGAGTGATTGATAGCTTTTCACTCTGTCAAATACATTTGCATTTCAAAATAACCTGCTTTTATCCAAACAGATCTCTAGTAAATGCTGGATAAGGGATTTAAGGTTCAATAGAACCAAAGGCCTTCAGGATCTGTGGTATATAAAAGTCAAAGGAACTGAGGAAGGAAGCAGAGCTGAAACTCCTTAAGAAGCTGGATAAGACATTATCAGGGAAATAACATATGAGCTGGGCTTTGCAAGACAAATAGGACTGAATCAGGCTGCAAAGACAGGGAAACATGTTTGTAGTAGAAGGACTCTGTTTTTTAAATTTTTGAAATAATTTTAGATTTACTTCAGAATTTCAAAGACAATGTAGAGAGCTCCTGTACGCCATTTACCCAGCTTCCCTTTTAATGTCAATATCTTATATTTCCATGATACAGTTAATAAAAAGTAACAAATTAATAATGACAAAACACCATTAGCTACACTACAGACTTTATCCAGATTTCAGTAGTTTTCCCGACAATGTCCTGTTTTCTCTTCTAGAATCAAGCCAGGAAGCCACACTGCATTTAATCATTATGTTTCCTTAATCTCCTTCAGACTATGACAATTAATCAGTCTTTCAGAAGGATCCTTTAATTCTCACAATCCAAACAATGTGGGTTTTTCCAAATTATAAGCCCATTCTACCGGTTGAAAAAACTGGATTTCAGAAATAAGAAGTGAATACTGAGGGTCACATTTAACTAGAACTAGGACAAGAACCTGTGTCTGCTGCTTAATCAGGAATCATTCTATCATGCCACATTTATATCTTTTCTCCTCTTCATTTGGACTCTTTCCCATCCCTTCTCTCCCATCATTTATTTTTTGATATTTTCCTTTATCTGCTCACTTTCTCCATGTTTAAGGCTTCTTCCCTACCACATGTAGGATGAGCAGGCTGGGCAGGAGAAGAGATAGTATCTTCTGGTTTATCACTTCTATGACTGCTAAGTTGGTCATAAGGCTAGTCTTGTCTGGCCTCAAACAGACTGGACTAGCAGAAACCTTGAAAAAAGACAGTTGTAAGTAGAGAGGAGTCTTGCTTTTTTACTGCAACAAAAGGAAGGCATTCTTTCAGGCCAGTGGAAGCTACAGGTCAGATGCCTTTCAATCATGAAGAGTTCTCTTTCACCACTGGTTACACATCTTCTTTCTCCCCCAACGCCATTGAGCCTTTATTAATTTTGGCCCAGAATTTTCCTTCTCAAAGTGGATGAAAGGCAAGGAACTGCTGCTCCCCACCTGGAGGGCTAGACCATAACTGTGTCCTGGGGGAGAATGGCACATTTCAAAAATGACCATCGGCAGCCAAAGCATTATAATACATATGGCCTTGTACCATGGGAGGATATAAATCATGTTTCACACCTGGCCCTGTCTGTTTATTAGGAGTTATTTGCAAAGCACTGTGCATGCCCTTGTATTCTGTAGTTAATAGTGCTCTCCTTCCTGGAACAAATTTCCTCTAAAACTGAGATTGTAGAGGGTCACCATGAGCTTTATTTATGAATGCAGTTAGAAGACAAAGCCTGACCCAAGGAACTAATGCAGAAAAGCTCTTAGCACAATGGTAAATGAATTTAGAGACCCACACCCTCACACCAAAAAAGTACTTTTCAGAAGATACAGGGAGTCTATAAAACTGGAAAGCAGGCCATTTCAGCTAGATGTATGGATGACATCACTTTTTTGTGCCTGGGGCTTCTTCTTCCCATTTTCCGTTCTCTACTTCCCAGCTTGTGATAGACATGTGACTAGATGCTAACAGAACAATAAGAGCCAGCCGCAGTGGCTCATGCCTGTAATCCCAGGACTTTGGGAGGATGAGGCAGGCAGATTCCTTGAGCCCAGGAGTTCAAGACGAGCCTGGGCAACATGGTGAGAACCTGTTTTCACTAAAAATTCAAAAATTAGCTACGTTTGGTGGGGTGCACCTGTAGTCTCAGCTACTCAGGAGGCTGAGGTGGGAGGATCACTTGATCCTGGAAGGCGGAGGTTGCAGTGAGCCCAGATGGCACCACTGCACTCCAGCCTGGGTGACAAAGTGTCTTAAAAAAAATGGAAAAGTGAGTTCTCAAAGAGAATTAAAAGGTATGTGGGGGAGGTATGTGTGTGCTAGAGAACAGTGGTGGTGAAAGAAGTAGATCCTCTATTGAGGATTTGCCCTTAGAACTAACCCAGTTGGATCTTCCATTGAAAGAAAGGGAAACAGGTCTTAAGGGGGCACCGACTTATTAGCCAGAAGCACAGTCAGAACTAGAACTAGTTTTTGTCTACATAATTGATCTCTCCTCTCTAGGAACTGTGTGACTGCAGTATCCCAGAGGTCAAGTCTTCAAGCTCAGCCCAGTGAGATCTAAAATCGGGCACTTACCAGAAACTAGCAGAAAAATATGGCAAAAAGGTGAGCATTCTCAATAATATGAGTCCTGTATATCCTTGCCAAGTTAAAGTATGTATTAGTATCCCTATGTAGTAGAAAGGTAAAGTGTTTTATCCCAGGTTATACCAATAATTAATAGGACCAGGTACTGTGAGTTGAAGCTCATTGCTTATATTACTAAAATATTGTCTCTGTAATGTATATTATTACCTACAAGCTCCATGAGGGAAACAAAATGTCTGTTTGGGTCATTATCGTTTCTTTAGTACCAAAAACTATTGTTATAGCCTCCCACGGTTTTTTTTTTCTTTTGTAGACCATATCAGAGTAACACATTTATATGATTTGTGTGCCTGTTTATTCAATGTCTAACTCTCTCAGGACACATTAAATATCTTGAGTTCATGGGTCAAATTTGTTTTGCTTCTCATTGTATCTCTAACACATAACAGTGGGATTACTGGATCATATGGTAGTTGTAGTTTTAGTTTTCTGAGGAACCTCCAAACTATTCTCCATAATGGTTGTACTAATTTACATTCCTACTAACAGTGTATGAGGGTTCCCTTTTCTCCACATCCTCTTTAGCATTTGTTATGGCCTGTTTTTGGATAGAAGCCATTTTAAATTGGGTGAGATGGTATCTCATTGTAGTTTTGATTTGCATTTCTCTATGATCAATGATGTTGAGCACATTTTCAAGTACCTGTTTGCCAAGTGTATGTCTTCTTTTGAGAAATGTCGACTCATATCTTTTGCTCATTTTTAAATCAGATGGTTAGATTTTTTTCCTATAGAGTTGTTTGAGCTCCTCATGTATTCTGGGTTATTTAACTCAATGTGATTCCATCTGTCCATTTTTGCTTTGGTTTCCTGTGCTTGTGGGATATTAGACAAGAAGTCTTTACCCAGATCAATGTCCTGGAGAGTTTTCCCAATGTTTTCTTTTATAGTTTCATGTTTGAGGCTTTAGATTTGAGCTTTTACTCCATTTTGATTTATTTTTGTATATGGAGAGAGAGAGTCTAATTTCATTTTTCTGCATGTGGATATCCAGTTTCCCAAGGACCATATACTAAAGAGATTGTCCTTTCTCCAATGTATGTTCTTAGCATCTTATTGAAAATTAGTTCACCGTAGATATATAGATTTATTTATAGATTCTCTATTCTGTTCCATTGGTTTATGTGCTTTTATGCCAGTACCATGCTGTTTTAGTTACTATAGCTCTGCAGTATAATTTGAAGTCAGGTAATGTGATTCCTTCAGTTTTGTTCTTTTTTGCTCAGAATAGCTTTGGTCATTTTGGGTCTTTTGTGGTTCCGTATTAATTGTAGGGTTATTTTTTCTATTTCTGTGAAGAATGTCATTGGTATTATGATAGGGATTGCATTGAATCTGTAGACTGCTTTGGGCAGTGTGAACATTTTAACAACATTGATTCTTCCAGTTCATGAACACGGCATAATTTCCCATTTTTGGTGTCCTCTTCAATTTCTTTCATCAGTGTTTTATAGTTTTCATTGTAGAGATCTTTCACTTTGTTGGTTAATTCCTAGGTATTTAATTTAATTTGTAGCTATTGTAAATGGGATTAGTTTCTTAATTTTTTAGATTGCTCACTTTTGGCATATAAAAATGCTATTAATTTTTGTATGTTGATTTTGTATCCTGCAACTTTACTGAATTTGTTTATCAGTTCTAATAGTTTTTTGGTAGAGTCTTTAGGTTTTTCCAAATATAAGATCATATCATCTGCAAACAAGGATAATTTGACTTCTTCCTTTTCAGTCTGGATGCCCTTTATCTTTCTCTTGTCTGATTGCTCTAGCTAGAACTTCCAGTACTATGTTGAATAACAGTAGTGCAAGAAGGCATCTTTTTTTTTTGTTCCAGATCTTGGAGGGAAGGCTTTTAGTTTATCCCCATTCAGTCACTCAGTATGATATTAGCTGTGGGTCTGTCATATATGGCTTTTACTGTGTTGAGATATGTTCCTTCTATACCCAGTTTTTTGAGGGTTTTTATCATGAAGAGATGTTGAATTTTATCCAATGCTTTTCAGCATCAATTGAAAGGAACATATGGTTTTGGCCCTTCATTCTGTTCATATGATGTATCATGTTGATTGATTGGTGTATGTTGAGCCATCCTTGCATCCGTGGGGTAAATCCCACTTGGTCATGATGAAGGATCTTTTAAACATGGTGTTAAATTCAGTTTGTTAGTATTTTTTTTGAGGATTTTTGCGTTAATGTTCTTCAGTGATATCGGCCTGTAGCTTTCTTTTCTTGATGTGTCTTTGTCTGGGTTTGGTATCAGGGCAGTACTGGCCTCAAAGAATGAGTTTGGAAGTACTCCCTCCTTCTCTATTATTTTGGAATGGGTTGAGTAGGATTAGCATTAGTTCTTCTTTAAGCGTTTGGTAAAATTCAGCAGTGAAGCCATTGGGTTTTGGGTTTTCTTTGCTGGGAGAGTTTTTATTATGGCTTCTATTTCATTACTTGTTATTGGTCTGCTCAGGTTTTGGATTTCTTCATAGTTTAATCTTGGTAGGTAGTATGTATGTAGGGAATTTATATGTTTCTTCCAGATTTTCCCAGTTTTTTTGGCATATAGTTGCTCATAGTAGTCTCTAATGTTCCTTGGAATTTCTTCAGTGTCAGTTGTAATGTCTCTTTTTTCATCTCTGATTTTATTTATTTAGGTCTCTTCTCTTTTTTCCTTAGATAGTCTGGCTAAAGGTTTGTCAATTTGGTTTATATTTGCAAAAAACTAGCTTGTTTCATTGATTTTTTTTTCATTTCAATTTGATTTATTTCTGCTCTGATCTTGATTATCTTTTCTTATACTAATTTTGAATTTGGTTTACTCTTGCATTTCTACTTCTTTAAGATGCATCATTAGGTTGTTATTTAAAGTTTTTCTATTTTTTTGATGTAGGTACTTATTGCTGTAAACTTTCCTCTGACTACTGCTTTTGCTGTATCCCATAGGTTTTGATTTGTTGTGTTTCTATGTTCTTTTTTTGTCAAGAAACTCTTAAATTTCCTTCTTAACTTATTTATCAATCCACTGTTCATAAGGAACATATTGTTTAATATTCATGTGTTTGTATAGTTTCCAAAATTCTTCCTGTTACTGATTTGTAGTTTTATTCCAATGTGATCAGAGAAGATACTTGATATAATTTTAATTAAAAAATTTTAAGACGAGTTTTGTGGCCTAATATGTGGTCTACCATTGAGAATAATCCATGTGCTGACAAGAAGAATGCGTACACTGTAGCTGTTGGATGACATGTTCTGTAAATATCTATTAGATCTATTTGGTCTATAGTGCAGATTAAGTCTGATGTATCTTTGTTGATTTTCTGTCTGAATGATCTGTTCATTGCTCAAAGTGGGGTATTGAAATCTCTAGCTATTATTTTATTGGGAGTCTAGCTCTCTCTTTAGTAAGATTTGCTTTATATATATCTGGGTGCTTCAGTGTTGAATGCATCTATGTTTACCATCATTATATTCTCTTGCTGAATTGGCCCTTTTATCACTATATAATAAACTTATTTTTCTCTTTTTATACTTTTGTCTTGAAATCTGTTTTGTTAGATATAAATATAGCTACTCTTGGTTTTTTTTTTTTTTTTTTTTGGTCTGGTTTCCATTTGCATGTAATGCCTTTTTTTTTTTTTTTGAGACAGGGTCTCACTCTGTCACCCAGGCTGGAGTGCAGTGGCATGATATCTGCTCACTGCAACCTCCGCCTCCCAGGTTTAAGTGATTCTCCTGCCTCAGCCTCCTAAGCAGCTGGGATTATGGGTGTGTGCCACCATGCCTGGCTAATTTTTGTAATTTTAGTAGAGACAGGGTTTCACCATGTTGGCCAGGCTGATCTCAAACTCCTGACCTCAGGTGATCCATCTGCCTCAGCCTCCCAAAGTGCTGGGATTACAGGCTTGAGCCACTGTGCCCAGCTGGGTCTTGGTTTTTAATACATTCAGCCACTTCTTCTCTTCGTTGGAGAGTTTAGTCCATTTACATTCAATGTTATCAGTGACAAGTAAGAACTTACTCCTACTATTTGTATTTTCTGATTGTACTGTGGTTTTCTCTTCCTTCTTTTCTTCCTTCCTGTCTTCCTTTTAGAGGAAGTGCTTTTCTATTGTGTTATGTTTTAATTTCTTGCTTTTTATTTTTTGTGTTATCTGTTGCATGTTTTTGGTTAGAGGCTATTATAAGGCTTGCAAATAATATATTATAATCCAGCATTTTAAACTGATGACAACTTAACATTGATTGCATAAACAAATTAACAAGCAAGCAAAGAGAAACCTAGTAAAAACTCTACACTTTAACTTTGGCTTACCCCTTTTATCTATTTTTGGGTTTCTATTTATATCTTTTTACACTGTCTATGTCTTAAAACAGTGACCGTACTTATTATTTTTGATATGTTCCTCTTTTAGTTCTTTTACTGAAGATATGAGTAGTTTATATACCATGATTACAGTGTTATAATATTATGTTTGTATGTGTGGTTACTATTAACAGTGAGTTTTCCACCTTCAGACGATTTCTTACTGATCATTAACGTACTTTTCTTTCAAATTAAAGAACTTCCTTGGCCGGGTGTGGTGGCTCATGCCTGTAACTCCAGCACTTTGGGAGGCTGAGGCAGGCAAATCATGAAGTCAGGAGATCGAGTCCATCCTGGCTAACACGGTGAAACCCTGTGTCTACTAAAAAATACAAAAAATTAGCCGGGCGTTGTGGCAGGTGCCTGTAGTCTCAGCTACTCAGGAGGCTGAGGCAGGAGAATGGCGTGAACCTGGGAGGTGGAGCTTGCAGTAAGCCGAGATTGTGCCACTGCACTCCAGCCTGGGCAACAGAGTGAGACTCCATCTTGAAAAAAAAAAAAAAAGAAAGAAAGAGGTGGAATCTCTTTCCCACTCCTTGTAACTTGATTTATGGAATAGAGCAGAAGTGCTATTGGAGTTTGGGGGCCTCAGATTCAAAAAGCCTTGTTACTTTCACCTTAAACTCTTGGAAGAGTTCCTTGAGTCAGTCACAAAAGCAGCTATTCTAGCCTTCAGGAGGATGAAAGGTTACATAAAAGAGAACTCAAATGCTCTGGTTAATAGTCAGCCAGCGTCAAATGCCAGATATATGAGTGAGGCTATCTTCAAGCCCAGCTGACCACCCAGTTGAACGTAGCTTCTTGAATGAGCTCAGGCAAATCAACAAAGGAATCGGTCAGGCCCAGCCAGCCAACAAAAGTAAGACAAACAATAAATCATTGTTGTCTTAAGACACTAAGTTTTGAGGTGGTTTGTTATGTGGCAACAGTTAACTGCATAAAACTGATATGGTGAATCAAACAGAGTAAGAATCATACGGGTGTTAGAGATTGGCTATGTTATACAGATAGTTAGAAAAGTCCCACAGAGAAGAGTTTTCTGAACAGAGAAACAGCAAAGGTAAAGGCTGTGAGGCAGGAGCATGCTTGTACAGAGTGTGATGAACTGTAAGCAGGTCAGTATATCTGCAATAAAGTGAGAGGGTAAGAGTGTTAAGAGATAAATGCAGAGAATAGGGAAAATGGAATGTCATTGGAGGGTTTTATCAAATATCTACCTAGCAGTCTGCAAGAAACTCATAATAAAAAGAAGCCTGATATATGGCCCCTGCCCAATATATAGGGGCAGGCAGGAGGAGAATAAAATTACTCTAACCCCTTATAGAAAGTATATGAAGACACTTATGAAAGTCCTGTGGGACAGAGGTCAGAGCAACTAAACTCTCCTGAGCTTGTCATACGGCTTCTCAATAAACTGAGAACTGGTGGGTAGTGAGAGATAAGAGGAGTTTGTTCAATCACTGAGAGAATGAAGAGCATGCTAGGTAGAAAGAAAGGTATGTGAAAGAAAGCAGGGATAGGGTCAAGTATTCAAGTCAATGAGAGAGAGAAGAGCGTTTTGTAAAAATATGTGCTGTTGTGGATGCTTAAGGAGCAACCCTGTGGTTAAACGAGCTTGGCTCTAAGAATTTCTGTGTTGGACTTTAGCTCTGGGAGAAACAGGAACTGTGCCTCTCCTGTCTACCATTGCATAACTCGTGCTTAGCACAGTATAGAACACATATAAGGCACTCAGTCATTGTGGACTCACTAAACAAATTGGTTCAACTATGTTAATTAGCTTTCCCAAAACTTATTAGACTACAACATTTATCTCCCCCAGCTCATGCTATCCAGAATGCCTTGTAGTGTATCTTAAAATACCTTTGGTTGGGTAAACTTTGAAGAATGCTGTCAAAGCCCAGGATTTTAGCTAGAGCACAAAGGATAGGTAATAAGAGGGAGAGCTAAGTTGGGCCACTTTGGAAAGTCAAGGGTCTTAAGCTTTGTAATATCTGTTAATGAAAGCCATTAAAAAAAAACAGAATTACATGGTAAAATCTATTTTCTTACAATAATAACTACTTGATGCATAGAGCATGGAAAGAGAAGCAACTGGAAACCTACACACTAGCTAGAAGTTACCGATCCATTCCAAGTGTGAGGTTATGAGGATGTAAACTAGGATGTTAGGCTGAAGATTATTTTGAAGTTTGACTTTTTTGATATAATACATATAAAAGTATTAGAAACATAGGAACATATGATATTTATGTTTTAGTGAAAAGGGTAATTTGATAGCTGATGTCAGAACCAGATGTATTTATAGCCTTGCAGATTTTCATGTGTACCCACAAATATGTTAATTCCCCACTTTCAACATAGTTTTATTTGGCCTAGAGCAACTCACATAAATTTTTTTGGACCTCAGCAGCCAAATACTCAAGTACTGTCAGTAAAAGCCATATTATGAAAGTTTAAGGCATAAGTAACGACACAATAGCTGAAGGGGCACAATTGGGCTTCAGAAGTTTTTGTCTGTTTGCATGAAAATTATGTGTGCGTGTGCGTTTATTTTGAATTCAATTATTTGTTAGCATTTGATTTAATGTTTTTCTTGTGTGCATTTTTAATTAAATAGAAACATGCTTTGCAATATGATTTTTCTTTTTTTCTCTTAATACAAAATGGCATCTGTACCAGTGAATATAGATCTATTTTAAAATTCTTATTTAAGAAATTATATTTAACAAAAATTATATATATTTATGGTGTACAATGTAAAGCCTTGATATATGTACACATTGTGAAATGGCTAAACCAAGCTATTTAACACATGTATTACTTCACATACTTATCTTTTTTTGATGAAACAAAAAATTACATTGATCTTCAGTAATTTTCAAATATATAATACATTGTTATTAACTATAGTCATCATAATGTGCAACAGATCTCTTGAACTTATTCCTCCTATCTCACTGAAATTTTTGTATCCTTTGACCAACACCTCCTCAAATCTTCCAACCCTCAGCCTCTGGTACCCACCATTTTACTGTTTCTATGAGTTGGATTTTTTTACACTCCACATATAAATCAGGTCATGTGGTATTTGTCTTTCTGTGTCTGGCTTATTTCACTTAACTAACATAGCATCCTCCAGGTTCAGCCATGTTGTCACATGATTTTCTTCTTTTAAAAGATTGAATAGTTTCCATTGTGTATATAGAGCCAATTTTCTCTATCAATTCATCCATTAATGAACACTTAGGTTGATCTCATATCTTGGCTATTGTGAATAATGCTGTAATGAATATGGGAGGGCAGATATCTCTTTGACATATTGTTTTATATCCTTTGAATATATATCCAGCCAAAAGGATTGCTGAATTATATGGTAACCCTGTTTTTAATTTTTCTGAGAAACCTCCGTATTATTTTCCATAATGAGTGTACAAATTTACATTCCCACCACCAGTGCACAAGAGTTCTCTTTGTCCACATTCTCGCCAACACTTGTTACCTTTTGTCATTTTGATAATAGCCTGCCAGCATTTTAAAATGTAGAATTTCATATAAAACATATATTTTCAGGTTCTATTAAAATGTCAGATGCACCATTACTGGGCCAGCATTCCCACAAGAAAACAGTCCTGTCTCTGAATATTGCTTAGGCTCAGCCTAAAGGCACACAGGTGGCTTCTGTGGGTGTCTAGCCAATATTTAGGGGCTGTTTATATAGACTCTTCAAAAATGTTTTCCTCTTTAACAGTAGAAGCTCTGATGCGCAATACTACTCTACAAATCACAGGCTACTTTGGTAAAATTTATTGATTAGAAGAGTTTATTGTTTTTGCTTATTTACTTAGTTTTTTAAAAGGATATTTAGGCCGGGTGCAGTGGCTCACACCTGTAATCCCAGCACTTTGGGAGGCCAAGGTGGGCAGATCACAAGGTCAGGAGATTGAGACCATCCTGACTAACATGGTGAAATCCCGTCTCTACTAAAAATACAAAAAATTAGCTGGGTGTGGTGGCGGATGCCTGTAGCTGCTCGGGAGGCTGAGGCAAGAGAATGGCATGAACCCGGGAGGCGGAGCTTGCAGTGAGCCAGATTGGCCACTGCACTCCAGCCTGGGTGACAGAGTGAGATTCCGTCTCAAAAAAAAAAAAAAAAAAAAAAAAGAAATATTTAGAGAAATAATCTGGCCTCTTAATAAAATGTGTAAAATTTATGCACAGGAATAAATTTATTTCTTAACACTATAATTTTGCTAATAGACGAGAGAAGAATTCACGGAGTTTAGTAATAGTATATGGCTTGCAAGTCTAACTTTAGCCTGTGATTTAATTTTATTTTTCTATATTTGCTAACATATTATAGCATACCACAGTATTTTAAAACACAGTTTCAGGAACTGTGAGATTGAGTTCTAATTGAAATGCCCTAATAGATTTTTAGTTAGGGATAGTTTGATAGTAACTCACTCAACTCACTCAAACTAACTTAGGTAAAAAAGGGAATTTATTGGAATAATCCAGAGGTATTTCACAGATCACAAAGGCAAGGAATATAGGTAGGTCTCATGAGACACAAACCTACCACCTAGAAAATTAGGAACCAGAGTTCATCTCTTGAAAGCTTTGCTGTGAGCGTCTGCCTCGGTATGTTCTCTCTCTGTCTGTAATTTTATTCCCTGTCTGGACAGTGCCAAATAAACCTTGATTAAAATTCTGCATTCCGAGTCCAAATTTCTAAGGAATCTTACTGGTCCATTTTGGGTCAGGGCCATGCCAGAAGGCTCATGTTGCCCACAAACCTCTCACCTAGAACTCTGAGAACAGACTGTTGGGGTATATAAGTGAAAAGTATTCATTAAGAAGGGGCATGGGTGGAGGAAGAAGGCAAATGGCATCTTTTGCTGTAAAAGGAATTTTATAACCTGTGGAGAATGCACATGGTACACGGTATGATATTTTAAGTTGGGTTTTATTTTGAAGTAAAAACAAATAAGGAAGTGGTCAGATATTCTTGTTGAATCATTGTGGTCCCGACTTTCTTGGAGTTCGTAAAACGTGTTTGGAACATTTTGCAATTCAAGACCCTTTTGTCTCCTTAATTCCAGTCACAGGTGAGTTTTATCATTTGTATATGGGTAGTAAAGAAGAAAAAAGAGAGACAAATAAGAGAGAGAGAGTGCATTTGTGTATGCATGCGTGTGTGTGTGCACGCGCATGCGTGCATGTGTGTATGCGTGTGTGTGTGCATGCGTGCATGCGTGTGTGTGTGTGCATGCGTGTATGCATATGTGTGCATGTGTGTGTGTGCATGTGTCTGTTTTGGTCTTGTTTGGATAGTGTCATTCGGTCTTGTCTGGATAGTGAGAACAGATTCTCATCAGTAGTTTTGGGGCGCTTTTTGCTTATATATAATAAAGACTTTTGGAGATGCAGTCTTTTGTTCCCAGGGTTTTGACTTTCATCTGATTTCTATGTCTATCTTCTACGTATTTCTCTAGGTCTCAGACCTACAGAAAATACACATGTGATAAGAAAGACCAAGAACCAGAATTACCCAAATAATTCCTTGTACTTCATATCATGCCATGACAGTGTGAGTGAATATAGTCTATTCAGAGGCTTTTTTTGCATCTCAGATTATCACAGACTTTTGTTTTAGCTAGCTGCACAGTGCCTTTGGCTTAATAGTCTCACCCTTGATTTAAAAAGTAAATAAGTAAGTAAACCTTGGTAATTGAAGGGTATTTGGTTCATAATGCATGTTTTTAAGTTGTACTGAGATGATTCAAGTAGGATTTCTTCATACTCAGTTATAGCCAAGAAGATTTTGGACTTCTTCTGTATCATTTCTAGATTAAGAGGTGGTGTCTTTTACTTCAGCAAATAATTTAAAACTTATTTAACTTGTGAGCGTGACTTTCGAGTGGGCTTTGCATTTGGCAAAACAAATAGTCCTGTCCACAGAGGGCAATGTGATATTAAACAAGCCATGAAAGTTATGTGAAACACCCATCAGGAAACCCAATAATACAATTCTATCCCTGGGAATTGTAGGGTTCCCAGGATTGCAGATAAATGGAATCATATAAGCATCCTAGGAATGAGTAAAGGAGACACCATTTCCATCCTTCTTGACAATGCCCAACTCAAAACAAAGTTGTGCCAAAATATTCTAAAAAAGCTATGAAGAAATATCCCAAGGCTCATTTTTATTGTTTTCCTGACTATTGCTCAGTACTTTAATGACAGCACTTAACCAACTTTTGACTAGCAAAAAAAATGAAGGAAGAAGATCTAAAGAAATTCACAGTGTGTGCTCCCCAATAACATCTAAACCATCCATTTTATAATTCCACTTTCAGAGGATTCATACACTCTATTTAGTATAGTGCTAAAATAATTCTACTCATAAAATTAGCTTGTTTATCTTTTGCTCAGTGAACAGTTTCTACAAATGGAATCACCAGACCTTAGCAAAGGTGAACCTCAAGTCTTAAAATTGAGACACAACTATAGGATTATAAAGCCTGTTGAAGGTCCCCTTGACTTACTATCTATGATCAATAGAGAGCGATTCCTAACTCATTTTTAAATCCATAATTAACCTAACTGTTAAGCCCAAAGCTAACTTGTACTGTAATGTATTTCTTCATTTTTTAAAAGAATGTAACTTCTAAAAAAAATTGAGGCCGGGAGCGGTGGCTCATGCCTGTAATCCCGGCACTTTGGGATGCAGAGGCGGGCGGATCATGAGGTCAGGAGATGGAGACCATCGTGATCAACATAGTGAAACCCCGTCTCTACTAAAAATACAAAAATTAGCTGGGCATGGTAGTGCTTGCCTGTAATCCCAGCTACTCAGGAGGCTGAGGCAGGAGAATCTCTTGAACCCAGGAGGCGGAGGTTGCAGTGAGCCAAGATTGCACCACTGCACTCCAGCCTGGTGACAGAGTGAGACTCCATCTACAAAAAAAAAACAAAAAACAAAAAACAAAAAAACCCTGAAATTTATAAGACTTTAAGTGGCTGGAGCTAAATTCGATCCGACTTTATACTTTTCCAAAACATTTCTGGCTTGATCATCTTTATTACACTAAAGGACAACTAATCCACCAAGTATGCAGAATTGAGAGTGTCAGGGCTGATTTCTGCTGGTCTTTATGATATTTTTTACCTTGAATGCATTATGAGAAGAGGGCTACAAATTCTTTAGACTCCAGTATATCAATAAAAAGACAGTCTTTCCTCTTATGCCTATAATCTCTCTGATCTAGTCATTTATATTCATAGATACAGTGACAGCAAAATTGAAAGTCAAAATAATTTTAGTAAAAAATTATTATATATAACAAAAAGATCCAACTTAAGCCTGGGCTTATTATTATATAAATTAGCATAAACTAATCTCAGCCATTAATTATTTTTAGCAAATAACAGAAGCTAGGTACTTAAAACATATAGAGGAAAATAACATGGTTCTCAACCTTGTGGAATTATAATTAGATGTTATGACAGAGGGAAAAAAGGGTGAAATCTCAGGAACAGCATGAGAAGTGCTAAAGTAAGAGATGAAATTCTAAGGAAGCATCATTTATTAAGTTCCTAATTATGGAGTCATCTTTAGTTGGAAATCTGAGGAAAACTCCTCTAGGTTTATTCCACCTGCAGCCCTGCAGAATCTGGGCTGGAAATCAGAAACCCTGGGCAATAGTCTTGAGTCCACTGGGAAATGACTGTTTGTCCTTAAGAAAAATTATTTCCTCTTCTTGACCAACTTTTTGAGTTGCTATTGGGGTCAAGTGAGAAACCTATTTTGAAGGCACAGCCCCCTCCCATTCATTTCTTCACTCCAGTCTCTCACTTCTTATTTCACTGTGGATGTGATTTTTATACTGATTTCTTCATGGTGTGTCAGAGAAAGTATAGTTCTACTAAATCTGTACTGTCTCCCTGGATTCTTAGCATAATTCTTAGTTCAAAGTTAGTGCCCGGAACATTCTTTATCAGAACTGTTTTCACACTTGAGCATTACTGCTTAAGTGGCAGACAGTAAGCTCATCAGGGAAGGAAACCAAGTCTATCTTTATCCTAGTGCCTGAACCCATGATAGATGCCTCATAAGAATATGTTGACTGCCTGCCTGAATGGAGGAATGGAATAAATGACAGAAGATATTTTAGAGGCTATCACTCTCAGACACTAACTCAGTTCCCTGGAGGAAACTGTCTACACTGTGGCAGGACAGTGGCCCATTCCTATTGGAGTCACTTTAAGTTCAAATGACAGATTGGGCCTGGGGTGAGAGTGAAGGCCCTGGAGAAGATAAAACAATTGATCATTTCTGTGCCAAGCACTACATGCATAATTGCATACCATTTTTATAGTAACCCAAGAGCTAGGTATTAGCTTACTTTCATGGCTATGAAAATCGAGGCTAGGAGAAGTTAAGTAATTTACACAATGTCACATAACTGTAATCTACAAGATTTGACATCAGAACTGTGTCCTGTATGTCCATTTCCCAAACTGCGTAATTGTGAGATGCTGGTGGCCATAGTTGAAAAAAATAACTGATGCTTAAATGCTGTATTATTTATTCCCCTCTTCTGCCATTGGAGAATCATAATGCCTGTGTGTATATTGTGGCAGATGTGGTTGATTGCCTTCCTAAAGCCATTCATTATCTTTTTTGTCCTCTTTCCTTTCTCTGTCTGAAAAAAATACCGTTTAGAGCTAAGACAGATGATTAATAAAACATTACAGCTGTGAGAATTCCTACAAAAATTAAATCTATTTAACTTTGTCTAACCCTTGATTTCTAAACTGATTAGATCACAGCATGCTTTCCTTTTTCTTAATGAAGAACTTATTACTATTTCAGAAGATACTAGTTTCTCCCAGAAACATTTTTTTTCAGGTGTTGATCAACACAATGCTTGATTAATGACAATGAAATTGTCTTTAATTTGAATATCTAAACCTGAAATGTTTGCTCATGGCATAACATACAAAAAACCCTTTGCTCATAATTTTAACCCCAGTCAACAGACAGAGAGCAAAGGTAAAAATGCTTGACACATAAGGTGTTTGTTTTCACTCTTCTGTCTAACTCTATCTGGAGAACCAAAATGGAGAGAATAACAAGTCAAAGGAAAGACCAACAACTCCTTACAGATGCCTGGTCTTCTTATGGAATAAAGATGGAGCTGCTATCTCCACTTGATGCCACTAGCCCTCTTACCCACTGTTATGCCGCATCATAGACAAGCAGCTTTGTGGTCATTTCCTGAACGGACGCCAGGAGACCCCCACAGTTGATGTGAAAATGGTCTGTGAAACTGCTCCTTGGTGGTGACTTACTGGAAATTTTATTTATCCCGTATGCTGAGTTGTTTTATATGAAAAAATAGAAAAATTTACAAATGTGATCTAATTAAACTAAAGAGCTTCTGCACAGCAAAAGAAACTATCAACAGAATGAACAGATGACCTACAAAATGGGAGAAAATTTTTGCAAGCTATGCATCTGAGAAAGGTCTAATATCCAGCATCTATAAGGAACTTAAGTTTACAAGGAAAAAAAACCCAATTAAAAGTGGGTAAAGGATATGAACAGACACTTTTCAAAAGAAGATGTGCACATGGGCAACTATCATATGAAAAAAAGTTCAACATCACTATCATCAGGGAAATGCAAATCAAAACCACAATGAGATACTATCTCACACCAGTCAGAATGGCTATTATTAAAAAGTCAAAAAATAACAGATTCTGGCAAGAGTGTGGAGAAAAAGGAACACTTATACACTGTTGGTGGGAGTGTAAATTATTTAAACCATTGTGGAAGACAGTGTGGTGATTCACCAAAGAGCTAAAAACAGAAATACCATTCAACCCAGCTATCCTACTACTGGGCATATACCCCAAATAATATAAATCATTCTTTCATAAAGATGCATGCACATGTTCATTGCAGCACTATTCACGATAGCAAAGACATGGAATGAACCTAAATGCCCATCAATAGCCAACTGGACATAGAAAATGTAGTACATATACACCATGGAATACTACTATGCAGCCATAAAAAGAACAATATTGTGTCTTTTGCAGGAACATGAATGGAGCTAAAGACCATTATCATTAGCAAACTAACGCAGGAACAGAAAACCAAATACCACATGTTCTCAGTTATAAGTGGGAGCTAAATGATGAGAACACATGGATGCATAGAGGGGGGAAAAACACACACTGGGGCCCATTAGAGGGTGGAGGGTGGGAAGAGGGAGAGGCTCAGGAAAAATAACTAATGGGTACTGGGCTTAATAACTGGGTGATGAAATAATCTGTACAACAAACTCTCATGACACAAGTTTACCTATATAACAAACCTGCACATGTACCCCTGAACTTAAAATAAAAGTTAAATTTAAAAAGTAGAAGCTTAGATTGTGGTTCCCAATGTAGGACCTCTCCCACATCTTCTGTATATTATGCGCTCCTTATCTTGAAAGTGAAATTACACATTTTATTACAAATTGTTTTTCTTTGGCACTAGCTCAGCCCAATGTATGCTTAACAGTTTAACTGGTGCACTTTTTTTGTGTGTCATCAGTTAGGCAAATAAATCCCCACATTACAGTTTTCTCAAACACCAGTTAACACAACTGAACAATACTTCCAGAACATTCATTCCTGAACTGAAATAGAGTCATCGCAAAGTCATATGGGTAAGATAAAGGAAAGTGGGAGTTTGGGAGGTCTCTGAGTTAAAGGTTGGTCCCCAGACTCCATAGCCACAGGAATTTCTCAGTTATAAACAGAGGACAGTTGTCATTTTATTTAGCTAAAGTGCAACCCAATGGGACACTGTAGACTGTAAACAAATCTTTAATAGTAAAACAAAAAAACGTTCCCAGTACTTTATCCAAGGGCTTGTTTCCCAGCCTGTTCTTCCTCCACACCCATAAGGAAAAAAAAATTCTAGATCTTATCATCTATGAATCTCATGTAATCTAAACTCTGATTAAAACCATCCATTCGAGTTGCAGTCATAAACTTATTGTAAGTCAGTTAACTGCTTAAATGGGTGAGGCAGATTACTTCAATTTGAAACTTAGATGAATGTCAGTTTGCAATCAGGCAAGTTCATCTATATACATTTATATAATTTATCCAAAGCAATTTCAAGTACAAGAAAGGATAATTTATAATCTTGTTATTATAATTTTAGATACTTCCTCTATTATCACTCTACTATCTTAGTTGGGTGGAGATGAGGGGAGAAATATCACTAAGCAATAATGGCATATTTCTTTATGAGCAAGAAATTGGCAAACATTATCTTCAGTATTGCTCTTTGCCTTTCTACAGAGCAATAGTGGGAAAGTTATAGTTTCTTTTTTATTTTTTTGGCATGGAATTTATATGTGATGAATCAGACTATTACCAAAGTTTCATAGAAAATTTGGATGGAATGCAGGGAAATTCTGATAGGATATGATTTTTTAACTTACCAGTAGTGTTACTTTACTTTTCTGGCAAACCTAACCTCATTTATATAGAGACCTGCCAAATGCTACTATTTTACGGGACTTAAGACAGTTACATCAATGCTTCAATGACTCTGACACCCTTGCACCTGTTTCACAGCATTTTTTTTTTAATTTCTTCCAGTTGTGTTCAAACTCGTAACACAGAGAGCTGGTTTCTTGGGTGCTGTTCTGCAGAAAGTGAAAAGTACAATCTTTTGAATATCCTAGCTCTCTCTCTCTCTCTCTCTCTATATATATATATATATATAAATAATTTTTATATATTTTATATATATAAATAATGGGGGATGACTATAGCTGGGATGTTTTACAGTATTTTTATGATTGATAACACCTCAAGTTCATGGGTTTATCATACCTTATTTGTGATGACTTCTTTAGGGACAATATTTGGCTGAGCTGAGAATATCCAAGCAAAGCAGAAAAATAAGCCCATCAAACACCCTGTCTCTGAAAAGACAGTAACAGATGTTTCTCATCTTCAGATAACTCGGGGGAGGCTAACTAAAGGGTTTCCCATGTTTCCCAGATGCTGCATGCTATGTCTGGGTTCCCAGGATTCATCCAAATGAAGATGCACTGAGATTTTCTAATAGAAATTCCCCAGTTGAGAGACCGAGGGTAGGAATAAGGAAAATCAAAGAAAAGGTATTTGCATTTGAAATTCTAAGACATCCATGGGATGCTGCGTTTTTGAATTTAGGTCACTCTTGCATTTTTATAGCGTCCAGCAAAGGAGCCAGAAGAGTTCCATCAGCTGCTCTTAATATTCGCTTTTCCTTTAAAATTTTCCTAAATATTTTAGAAACAATAGGACGGGGAGAAAATGGCTGAAAGAACAAGGGGTGAGATCCAAAGTTAAGGAATCAAATTACTCAGTATTTCTTAACAATGCTACATCTCCACCTATTTCCAATAAACATTACATCTTTATACAAGCAGGGTGTAAGTATGAAAACAATGGTTCCTCAATAACTCACCTTGCTCATTTCATTGAATTGTTTCTCCATGGGTGTGTGTCTCCATATATATGAAGAGATAAGATTATTGAGTCTTACTATGTAGCTCACTGTTCTAAGGGGTTTAAATGGATAAATGATTTAACATTTACAAGAGCTCTATGAAGGAGACACTATTATATTTTTCATTATGCAAATTAGGACATTAAGCCATAGAAGTTAAGCTACATATCCATTCACATGTCTAATAAATGGAGGCATCAAATTTTGAAACTAAGCAATCTAGCTTCAGAGGCCAAGTTCTGGAGCTCTGTGGTGTGCTGCCTGATTCTAGATTTATAATGCATCTTCACACAGGATTATGTTTTCACTGAAATTGAATCTAAATAGGAATATATTGCAAGCCCAAGAAGCCGAAGAATGTTTTTCCAAGACCTATAAAATTTTGGGTGGGGGAAACTACAGTACAGAAATATCTGTAAGTCTCTCCCAGCTTTCTAATTCTAGGATTCTTGAATCATGGATTGTGGAACATCTGGATTACTCCAGATGCTGATGGGTATCCATAAACACCTTTTAATTACCTTGTGGAGATCACAGCTGTGACATACCAGTGCAGCAGAGGAATGGTGTATGTAAGATCAGTTGTTATTTTTGGTTCAGCCTTTTACATCATCATCTGCACAAAATAAAGAAATAGAAAATGAGTATGAAAACCCATTACATCATCCATCAAGGAAATTTGTGTGATTGATGTAATCTACAAAGAACTCTCTTCAAGCACAAGGTTGCCATAGAGATTATACCTTCCAAAGAACCACTTCTCAGCTACTGCTGTCAAGATCTGTGATTTTGGATTTATCCTATTTGAGGGTCTTGGTCAGAATCCAAAGAACCACTGAGAAAGATTATTCTCTTGTGGAAGCACTTAGAATTGCCTTCCTTGGCACATTTTAAATTCAGGTCTGTAAAAGCTGCTCCCCTGTTAATTATAGCACAATCTAATAGATTATAATTTTTCTATTCAACTGTCCCACAGGAGCCAGATGATGTGATTAGAAGAAAAGGACAACACAATACCACAATGAATTTATAGATACAATTGTATTGATCCACAGCTGATATAATTAACACAACCCATATATGCAAAAGGAAACTTTTTTTTTTTTAAATTTAGCTCATGAGTTCCAATTTCTGCTCCTTAACAGAATAACTAATATCATCCTTTTTTGGACTTTCTTAATTCAATCCAGTGACTTTTTGTGTAAATTCAGGATTGTGATCTCAGGTTCAGTTCCATTCAAAGCTCTATCTCAGGCTTTCCTTTCTTTCCACTTGATCTCAATCCCAAATTCTCAAGAATGGAGCAGGAGGGGCAGAGACGGAGACTTCTCAAGCAAGAAGAGGGTAATTGCTTCTTGACTGACTGCTCGCCGATATTCTGAAGGTGTGATTCAATTCTCACTGTTACCTGCTTCATGGTGTAGACAATGGTATTCAGGAGCTCCTCTGCCTCTGCCTGGCTGCACTGAGAAGCTATTTCCGTTTCCACACAGCACTCTTCACTGTGCTCATCTTCTTCAGACATTTTTAGCTATGGAACCAGCCAGCAATAATACCCTCCACGTCCGCTTGGGGAGACCTCTCCTGATCACGTGACATCCTGGACCTATAACTCAAGCCTTTTTGTCAACTAATCTACATGTATCTCTTTGGCAAGCAGGCACTTCTGAATTTCTCCCATGCCACTTGTGGGTTGTGATACTGGAAGTGTTCCTAGACATCCCGTGCTTCCCTGTCTCCTCTGCTGTCTATCATGTGGCAGAGTCCCATTACACATCTGTTGGGCAGTCACTCATCATACTCCATCTGTGAAGAAAAAAATATCAGCCTCCTCTACGCTGCTTATCCTCCCAACTTTAAGGGGATAGGTGGTTCTCAACTGCCTTCAGGCCCTGGGAATCTCATCTTCCAAAACTCTCCTTCCTCTTACGAATAAACTTTTTTTCCCTCTAAGTCAGAGTTATGTGTACTCTATCTGGCACAAGGAATGGCAGGAAGTGAATGGAGACAGGAGACGAAAAATACTGGGGAAAACCAAGCTCTCCTGGTTTGTCCTATCCTCTTTACTTTTTTCCAAGAATCTGCAAAATTTATGATAGCTGAAAAAGAAACACACTATTTGATTCTTGAAGTTATTAGACTGTGCAAACTAAAGTTCTTGTGTAGGAATGACTCTTCTACACTCCTAGTGCTTCCTTCCATGTGGAGGGAGTTCTATTAATGTGACGTTCCTGGATTCTCTCCCGCCCTCTCATCTGCTGCTCCATTGCCCCACCGGGGAAGAGGAGAGACTTTCTTATTGGTAAATTTAGAAAGAATAAAGTAGACAAACTCAGTTCACCGTATTCATCTTTTCTCTTCCTGGGAGGCAGCCTGCCTATGAAGAACATGGGTTCTTGTTTGTTCTCTGCTTGCTCCCAGAGGGGAGGCTGTGGTGTTCCAGAATGGTCTGTACCTGGATGGGCACACCTGCTTTAATTATGGGCTCAGTATTGCTAAGTCTGTTTTCCCAAAGATGTTATTCACTGCCTGTCATATCAGCTTTGTTGGTAATAAAGACGATTTTTGCTGTCTCATCTGTCTTATTCTTATTTGTCAATTGATTCAGACTTTGGCCAGAGAAGAGAGTTACTGTTGGTTCTAATTTCCATAAATACTTTATGTACCATCCTTTCATACCATTAGTGTTCTTCTCTCTAGCTCTGTCTTCTGTCTCTCAAATCTAACCAAGAATGTGAAGACCTCAGGTCAAATTCTGGCTGTGCCACATGCAAATAATGTAACCCGAGACAGCTTATTTAGTCTCTAGGGCTTAGTTTTATCACCTATAAAGTGAAGATGTTAAGAATACCTCCGAGAGATTATTGAGGAGATTCACTGGGACCATGTATAAAAATAGATCTCAATTGCTGCCCCTTCCCTTACTGTTAGCAGTTTTAGGTTGTGCTAAAAAAAATTGATAACTCTTACATCTCATTTTCAGGTTTTAATTTTAAAAAGTGCTCTGATATAGAACTATTTCTTCTCCAAATCACCACTTTCAGTAACATGCAAAATCAGATACCCATATACAAGTACTTTCAGTGCCTAGGGTGCTTCTTCTAACAACTATTTATAACTTGATGGATTTCTACAGGCATCCAATTCAAGAGCTTTTGTTTCTTTACTGAGGTATTTCCTCATTTTTTTAAGACTGGGATGTGGGTTTATAATGTTCCAACATCATATGTCTCAGCCAGAAACCAGGGAAGAAAAAAAATGAATAAGTTGTCTGAGAACTCTATCCAGATTCTTGCTGGGCTTTGGAAACCTGAATATCCTTCCTTCTCAGTCTGAAGCAGAGACTGTGAGTATGGGAGGAAAATACAGCTAAACAGTTTGGATCACTGTGAACTAAAATACTGTGTATACGTGCTGAGCAAGGCTATTCTCCGACTTATGCTAAAGGGGAGGGGGTCCATAATCTCTGTCCTAATAGACAAGCATAAATTAATCACTGGGGCAAGAAAAAAGTTATTAAAGTGATATGGATAAGAGGAAACTTGGAAGAAACAAGGAAAACGTAGCATTGAGAGATTCTCTATAACTTTAGATGAGCCATTGGATGCTGTATAAGTTACCTAATTTTCTTCAGAAAAATTACTCAGATGGCCTCAAGAGTTCTTTAGCAGTCAAGCTAGTCTGGGCAATGAATTATATCTGGGCAGGAGTTCAGTTTTTGCTTTAAGGACGCATACTCAGCAGAAGCAGCTTACTTTAATTTTATGTATTTATTTTTATACAAGTAATCTGAGTTATGAAATTTAACCAGAAAGTAGAAAACAAGACCAATCATCATTTTCATTATCATAATCATCCCACTTTCCTATGATAACTACTGTTTATACTTTGTTCATTTTGCTACTGACTTTTCTTTCATTTGTGTATCTACATATGCAAATCTACACATATATTTATAGTAAACACACACAAATGAGATTACTTCTATAGCTACCAGAGTAGAATCGTAAATGCATTCTTATGTAAGCTGTTTTTTCATTTAACATTTTAAATATCATTCCATTCAGATTTATATTATTACTTTGTTGACTACTTTATTTCCTTTCTTGAATGTACCATAATTTTTTGACCAGTCTGTAATTAATGACATTGCTTTGAGTTTTAGCTAGAGCTAAGATTACTGAGTTGAACATCCTTTTATATACAACTTTGCATAAATACTTGTCTAATTCATTATTTGATTTACATTCCTAGAATTGGAATTAATGGGTGGAAGGGAATGCATATTTTTATAGCTTCTCATACCTGTTGCCAAATTGTCCTCTAGAGAGATTGTACTAATTAATATTTCTAACAGCAGTATTTGAGAGCAGCCATTTCCCCAATCTCTGCCAAAACTGGATTTTCTCATTATTTTTATAATTGAAAATCTGATACATCCTTTTTTAAAAATATCCTTTAAACGAAAGTCAGATAGTGACCACTACAATCTAAACTCCTTGATCACAGGTTACTACAAAGTGTCCCATAAGAAAGGTTTTGGAACAAAGAAAAAAATAAATATGCAAATTTGTCCACAAATCTCTTATACTAGTTAGATCTCTTTAAATAAATTCTTTTGTGAGAACTTTCCAGCAGAGAATTTTGTTTTAGAATGCAAAGATAGTCTGAATTTTGTCTACTAATCAAAATACTAGTTCTGCATGATAAAAGACAGCAAAATAAAGCCAATATATTGAAACATTTTACATCCCACATCGTGACTTTTAGAAAGTAGCTTATATATTTGTTTGAATACCACTTGCAAAATTTGTGATTGGAATTAAATTAGTCATGAATTCATTATCTCAGTATTGTGAATACAGATTTGGACTGATAATTGGGAGACCTACTAGAATTACTATTAAGAGGCAGTAATTATTAATCTGGTACCAAGATATTGTCAATATCTTTGTGACTTTGATTAACCCATGTATGTAACAGATTTATAGTTATGTGATATGGTTAAAGGAGAAAATACTTGAAACATATTTTTTCTAGAAGATAAGTAAAAAAAGGTGTAAAACATCTGCAGGTGTCTGTGTATAGTGTGAAATACAGTGTTTAATCTTATGAAGACAAGCAATGTGATAGTTAACATTTGGAATACCTACATCTGCAATTTCTGTGCCACAATATTCCAACATCATTATGCCTTTTAAACATTTTAATTTTTAGCAAATCATTTCATTAAAATAATATGTTTTTACCTTCAAACTTGCTGCAATATGTGGTAGAATCTTACAAAACACAGCCATAATAAACTATCATGCTTATTTGGTCCCTATTTTTTCAAAAATTTTTAATAATATAAATGACCTCAAATCACCATAGCAGAAACATACAAGGGAGAGGCTAGAAACAGGCTTATGCTATGCCAGGAACTCCTGCTGAGCTACTTGATCAGTCAGCTTAAAATTTGCAAAGCAATGATGCAGTCCCTGCTTGCAAGTTCACGTGTGAAAACATAAATCATTAGTTTCCATTCGCAAACAGCATAAAGAATCTCCTCTCTGACTCTTGTGGTTTAAAGGCAAACACACAATGGTGATGTTAGTGACCTGCCAGCTAGCGTACATTTTTTCATTTATCAAATCATTAGTCATAGCTATGGAGAGAGGTTGGACTGTTTGTCCACTTAGGTCATTCAGTTTCCCATCCCTGCTCCTCCTGACTTGTACAAAGCCATCCCCTCCCTCCTCTAACGGATTGCCCGGCTCCCTGAACGCCTGGCTTGTTGGCACCTGGCTGTGCCCATTAGTTCCCAGGCCTAATGGATCCTTGTTCATTTGATTTGGGATGACCCCACTAAACTTGAATGTTAGATAAATTCTTGTGTTCAGAACCATTGCTCAAGTGTGTACAGAATAATCAGAAATAGATCTATTAAGGACAATAAATCACCCAAAGTCACTCTTGACCTTATTTCTGGGCATTGTTTCACTATGTCCCCACTGGCTATGAAGCGGGGTTCTTCATTATTGTCCCCTTTTTGTGGTAGATTGATTACAAAAACAACCTCAATTGTCCACATCTTCCTGTACTACACCCTTTGCAATGAGATTTTGGACTTCCTTTCCTTAAGCAGTGGAATCTATTTCTCCACTCCTTGGATCCGGCCCAGCTAGTTAGTGACTTTCTGTGACCAACACAAAGTGAAGGAAGTAAAGGTTTACCACTTCTAAGCCTAGGCCTCAAGTGGCTTTGCTCACCTTTGCTTTTTCTCTTGGAATTCTGCCATATCAACGTGGTCCAAGCCAGACAGCTGCTACATGAAAGATATGTAGAATAGAGATGAATTTTCCCAGATGTAGCCATCCAGCCTAGCTACATACCCACTGACCTGGTAGCTAAAAGCAGATGCATGAATGAGCCTTCACGAGACCAGAAGTACCACTGAACTGAGCCAAGTCCAAATTGCTAAACTTCAGAATCTTGAATGCTATTTTTAGTCACATCTTAGCAAAAGCTAACTGGTATATTTGTCCATGCTTAAAGCTACTTTTAATTTTCAAATAACAAGGAATAGTAAATGCAAGTCAAAAGGTCTCAGCAAAAGTTACAACCTCAGATGCCTCCAGGAGCCAGGAAAGTTATAAAATTGAGTAAAATAGCAAAGTGTAGAAAAATTCACCAGCCTTATTAGTTTTCATTTTGCTATTTTTTATGCAAGTGTTTTATTACAGAAGATTTTAAACATGTACAAAGTAAACCGCATACTATAATAGGCTTTCACCCAGCCTCCATAACCACTAACCATGTGCCGGTTTTGTTTCAACTATAGTTCAACCCAATTCCCCAACCCCATATTTTTAAAATTTATTTTTATTTTTAGTTTTGAGATGGAGTCTTGCTCTGTCACCCAGGCTGGAGTGCAGTGGCGCAATCTTGGCTCACTGCAAGCTCCACCTGCCAGGTTCACACCATTCTCCTTCCTCAGCCTCCCGAGTAGCTGGGACTACAGGTGCACACCACCACGCCCAGCTAATTTTTTTGTGTTTTTAGTAGAGACGGGGTTTCACCAGGTTAGCCAGGATAGTCTCAATCTCCTGACCTCGTGATCCACCTGCTTCGGCATCTCAAAGTGCTGGGATTACAGGCGTGAGCCACCGTGCCCGGCCCATATTTTTCTTAGTTCTTTTTTTTAATGAAGTCATATACACATACATTCAAAGACACAAATCTCAACTGTACATTTTTGACAAATAAATGTACCCATATAACCTTCATACCTTTTAAAAATATAATATTTTCATCATAGTTGGAAAATTCTCTCATGTTCTTCCTCAGGAAAATGTTTCCTTTCCCAGTGGCTATCTCATTTTTATTTTTTTCATCAAGGCTCATTTTGCCTGAAATCATACAATATGTATTATTTTATGTTCAGCTGTCTCACTCGACACAGTATTTTTGAGATTCATCTATGGTGTGTGCTTCAGTAGTTTGTTTTTTGTATTGCTAAGTAGAATTCTGTTGCATGAATGTTAGGCTATTATGACAAAGGAGCTAAGAACATTCTTGTACGAATAATTTTTATATTTAATTTAATGCATTTATTAACATTTAACTGACACCTCTTTACATTTTTAGTGGTTGTTTTAGAAGTTATACATATCTCTAACACTTCACACTCTATTTATAGTTAATATTGTACTATTTTAATAAGTGTAAAATATAAAAGCCTTGCTACAGAGCAGTTCCATTTACCTCCTTCTATTTTTTGTGCTTCTCTCATAAATTTTACATCTACACATAATAAATCCCACAATACCGTGTTATAATTTTTGCTTTAAATAGTCATAGGTCTTTTAAAGAAATTAATAGAAAAAAGGTATTAATGAATATGTCAGGGAGGAGATTTTGATGCTGTACCAATATACTGTTTGTCCTTTAAATTTAACCCACAATTTTGCATTTTCTTTTTTAAAAATAATTTCAATTTTAATTTAGATTCAGGGGAGTACATGTGCAGGCTTTTTACATTGGTATATTGCATGATGCAGAGATTTGGGATATAAATGATCTTGTCATCCAGGTAGTGAGCATAGTACCCAATAGTTAGTTTTTCAACCCACACCCCACCTCCCTCCCTTCCTTCTCTAGTAGAGCCCATACTATAAAGCTACAGCCATTTGACCTTCGACAAAGTCAACAAAAATAAGCAATGAGGAAAGGACTTCCTATTCAATAAATGGTGTTAGAATAGCTGGTTACCCATGTGTGGAAGAATAAAACTGCATCCTTTCACTTAACCATATACAAAATTAATGCAAGATAGGTTAAAGATTTAAATGTCAGCAATCAAACTATAAGAATCCTAGAAGAAAACCTAGGAAACACCATTCTGGATGTCAGTCTTGGGAAAGAATTTATGACTAAGTCCTCAAAAGCAATTGCAACAAAAACAAAAATTGACATGTGAGAACTAATTAAACTAAAGAGCTTCTGCACAGCAAAATAAACTATCAAAAGGGTAAACAGACAACCTACAATATGGGAGATAATTTTTGCAAAACATGCATCTGACAAAGGTCTAATATTCAGAATCAATAAGGACAATAAGGAACTTAACAAGCAAAAAGCCATTAACTCCATTAAAAAGTAGGCAAAATACGGCCGGGTGCGGTGGCTTATGCCTCTAATCCCGGCACTTTGGGAGGCCAAGGCGGGCGGATCATGAGGTCAGGAGTTCGAGACCAGCCTGGCCAACAGGGTGAAACCCTGTCTCTACTAAAAATACAAAAATTAGCTGGGTGTGGTGGTGGGCACCTGTAATCCCAGCTACTTGGGAGGCTGACTCAGGAGAATCGCTTGAATCTGGGAGCCAGAGATGGCACCACTGCACTCCAGCCTGGGCAACAGAGCAAGACTCTGTCTCAATAAAAAAAAAAAAGTAGGCAAAATACATGAACAGACACTTCACAAAAGAAGAATCCAAGGGGCCAACAAGCATGAAAAAATGTTCTGTCATTAATTATCAGAGAAATGCAAATCAAAACCAAAATGAGATATCATCTTACACCAGTCACAATGGTTGTTATTAAAAAGTCAAAAAATAACAGATATTGGCAGAGTTGTTGAGAAAATGGAATGCTTACACACTGTTGGTGAGAATGTAAGTTAGTTCAACCATTGTGGAAAGGAAATTGGAGATTTCTCAAAAAACTTAAAATAGAACTACCATTTGACCCAGCAATCCCATTTCTGGGAATATACCCAAAGGAATATAAATTGTTCTATTAAAAAAGAGACATGCACTTGTATGTTCATCACAGCACTATGCTCATTAGCAAAGACAGGGAATCAACCTAGATGCTCATCAACAGTTGATTGGATAAAGAAAATGTGGCACATATAAATCATGGAATGCTATGTGACCATAAAAAGGAATAAAATAATTACTTTTGCAGCAACATGGATGCAGCTGGAGACCACTGTCCTAAATGAATTAACATAGGAACAGAAAACTAAATACTGCACATTCTCATTTATAAGTGGGAGCTAAACACTGGTACTCATGGACATAAAAATGGCAATATTTTGCTACTTTTGATCAAAATAGTTAAATCAGAACTATTTTCATATTCTTTTTACAAATTTTTATTTATTTATATTTTATTGTGTATTTTAAGGGGTGCAACATTATTAACAATATGATATTTTGACATGCACATACATAATAAAATTATTACTACAGTCATGCAAATTAGCATACCCATCACATGGTTACATTTTTGTGGGAAGGGCATCTAACATCTACTCTTTTAGTAATTTTTCAGGGTAAAATATTACTAACTACAGTCCTTTGGCTGTACATGAGATATTTAGACATATTGTATACTTTAATGCATATCTCCTCATTTCTGTCCCTGTCCCTGCCCCTAGAAATGATTATTTTACTTCTTGTTTGTATGTATATGACTTACTTTAGATTCCACATATAAGTGAGATCATGCACTGTTTGACTTTCTGTGTCTGGCTAATTTTACCTACCATAATATCTCCAGGTTCATCCATGTTGTTGCAAGTGGCAGTTTTTGCTTTTTTTGTGGCTGAATAATATTGCATTGTGTGTGTGTGTCTGCATATATATGTACACACGCACATACATACATACATACATATGTAATTTATTCATCCATCAATGGACACTGATGGATGTCCATTGATATATCTTAGCTATAGTGAATAATATTGCAATGAACATGGGAGTGCAGATATCTCTTTGACATACTGATTTCATTTCCTTTGGATATATATCCAGCAGAGAGACTCCTGGATCGTATGGTAGTTCTATTTTTGACATTTTGAGGAGCCTTCATACTATTTTCCATAATAGATCTTCCAGTTTGCATTTCTATCAAGAGTTTGCAAGGTTCCTTTTATTCCATATCATCTTTAATGTTTATTATCTCGTCTTCTTGCTAATGGCCATCCTAACAGGTGTGAGGTGTTATCTCATAGTAGTTTTGATTAGCATTTCCTCTGATAATTAGTGATATTGAGCACCTTTTCTTATACCTATTGATCGTTTTTGTGTTTTCTTTAGAAAAGTGTCTATTCAGGTCCTTTGCCCATTTTTTAATCGAGTTATTTGTTTTTGTTTGTCTATCTGTTATTGAGTTGGGTGAGTTCCTTATATTTTTTGGCTATTAACCCCTTATTTGATATATAATTTACAAATATTTTCTCCCAGTTTGTAGGCTGCCTTCTCATTTTGTCAATTATTTCCTTTGCTGTGCAAAAGCTTTTTGGTTTGATGTAGTCCCACTTGTTTATTTTTGCTTTTGTTTTCTGACTTTCTTAGCCTGTTTAGTGTTGCTATGAAGGAATACCTGAGACTGGGCAATTTACAAAGAAAAAAGGTTTATTTGGCTCACAATTCTGATATTTGAGAAAGTTCAAGATTGAGCATCTGGTGAGAGTCTCAGGCTGCTTCCACTCATAAAGAAGAGTGAAGGGGAGACAGTGTGTACAAAGATCACATGGAAAGATAGAAAGCAAGTATGGCGGGAGGCACCAGGCTCTTTTTAACAACCATCTCTAGCAGGAAATAATACAGTGAGAACTCACTAACTCCACTAACTCCCAAGGGAGAACAATAATCTGTTCATGAAGGATCTGCCCCCATGACCTAAATACCTCCCACTAGGCCTTACCTCCAATATGGGGGATCAAATTTCAACATGAACTTTGGAGAAGACAAATATATAAACTGTAGCACTGACCTTCCATGTGCTAAGTTAAAAAATAAAAAGAAAAAAAAAATCATTGCCAAGGCCAATGTTAAGGAGTTTTTCCCCTAGGTTGTCTTCTTGGAATTTTATATTTAATACATTCAGGTGTTATGTTTAGATCTTTAATCCATTTTAAGTTGATTTTTGTATATAAAGTAAGATAAGGGTCCAGTTTTATTCTTTTCCATGTGAATATCCAGTTTTCCCAACACTACTTTTTGAAGAAACTATCCTTTTCCCATTGTGTTTTCTTAGAGGCCGTATCAAAATTTACTTGACTGTCTATGTTTGTGTCTATTTCTGACCTCTATTTTGCTCTATTTCACCAATATGTATGTTTTTAATGCCAGTACCATGCTGTTTTGATTACTATAACTTTGTAATATAATTACAAATCAGAAAGTGTGATGGCTCCAGGTTTGTTGTATTTTCTGAAGATTGCTTTAGCTATTTGGGATCTTTTGTGGTTCTATACAAATTTTTGAATTTTTTTTTCTATTTCTGTGAAAAATGCCACTAGAATATTGATAGGAATTGCATTGAATCTGTATATTGCTTTGGGTAGTATGAACATTTTAACAAAATTAATTCTTTCAATCAACAAACACAGGGTTTCTCTCCATTTATTTGTGTTTCAATTTCTTTCATCAGTGTTCTAGTTCATAGTTTTCAGTGTACAGATTTTTTACTTCCTTGGTTAAATATATTCCTGAGTATTTTATTCTTTTTGATGTTATCACAAATTGGATTTTTAAATTTCTTTTTCAGATTGATTGTTATTGGTATAAAGAAATACAACTGATTTTTGTATATTGATTTTGTTTTCTAATACTTTACTGAGTTCATTTATTAGTTCTAACAGATATTTTTGTGAAATCTTTAGGGTTTTCTACATATAAAATCATGTCATCTTCAAAGAGGAATAATTTTTCTTCTTCCTTTCTAAGTTGGATGCCTTTATTTCTATATTCTAAGAAAATCAACAGAGTAAATGTTACGATAAATCCCAACTGACACTGAGACTTACTGTTGTGGAGGCAATAAAGACTTTGGTGTGCTGAATAATCCACATTCTGTCTAAGATTGAGATTGTAGCTACTCAGTTACAGTCATTAGAAGCTGTGTAGGATTGCAAGCTTGGTGTTACCAGAATCGTGCTTGCTAAAGAGAAACTAAAAGCCTGCAAGCTTGGTGTTACCAGAATCGTGCTTGCTAAAGAGAAACTAAAAGCCTGCACTTTTATTATTAAATGTCTTGACTTTTTACTGTTGGATTACTTCGTAAAGAACATATGTGGGCCTGCATGTGATACATGTGCTACCAAATTATAATTTCTGAGCTACAGTGATATGAGGTTTGTGGTGGGAATGTGCCTCTGAATGATGGAGAGATTAATTAGTAAAAGGTAAAGGCTAATTTTAGAAAAGAACTTGCATACTTATTCCAGAATAAAATCACTCCAGAAATTAAAACTGGTAAGACAGAGAACAAGGGAGAGGTAGAAGAGAGCTGAGGGAAGGGAGAGGGAGATAAAGCAGACTACACATCTAGAGACTATTGGGAATGAGGGAAAAGAAGAATTTATTCCAATACATTTCAGAATAACACCTATTCATATTTTGCTGTTAATACGCTCAATGATGAAGTTCTATTAGGTTTTTTTTTTTTTTTTTTTTTTTTTTTTTTTTTTTGAGACAGAGTTTTACTCTTGTCACCCAGGCTGGAGTGCAATGGTGTGATCTTGGCTCACTGCAACCTCTGCCTCCTGGGTTCAAGCGATTCTCCAGCCTCAGCCTCCCGAATGGCTGGGATTACAGGTGCCCACTACCATACCCGGCTAATTTTTGTATTTTTAGTAGAGATGAGGTTTTGCCATGTTGGCCAGGCTGGTCTCAAACTCCTAACCTCAGGTGATCCACCCACCTCAGCCTCCCAAAGTGTTGGGATTACAGGCGTGAGCCACTGCGCCTGGCCAAGGTTCTATTAGTTTTATCTAAAATGATCACTGTATATAATAGTGAGCATGAAAAACATGTGGACTAAATTTGGGGGTACAAAAAAATTAAATTTCTGCTTCACTAGTCTGGCCATGACCAAGATGGGAGGCAGATCAGAGAACAGATATAAGAAGGGGACAGAAGAGCTTCTTCACACGGAACATCTTGGCTCTAGCTGGATTGAGAAGGAACAACACAGTATTTGGGAAGGATTCCTAATCCCCAGAATAGTGGATACACCCCATTAGCAGAGATTATGGCATATATGCAACAGACAGAAGAGGCCAACTATAGCAAGAATTCTTCAACTGTGTAAGCTTCTCAAGATCTCGCTAATCCTTACTTCATTCATGCTGCTATAGAGTGTGTTATACAACAAAATGCCTACTGATCATGCCAACACCTATTTAAAATTCTTCAATGATTCCTCAAAACTTTTCCAAATAAAGCACCTTACTTAATACAGTACATGGAGCCTGCTCAGGCTGCAATAAACAGACTATTAGAGAATGACATAGTGTGTACATGGACAGACTTGCAGCCCACTGTGAATCACTACTCTGGGCATCACTATCTTGTTTCTAATCATTGAAAGGATCCACGTGTGTCAGATATCAATATATAACGGCATTGCTGAGAGATGTAGTTATTACATTAAACCCAAAGCAAGAAAATAAGCAGGATGTGGAACTGGTCCTCTTCCAGAAAGGAAAATATAATCAGCTTTATGACTGGCTAAAAATAGTTTACCAGTGAAACTTGCCATTGATTTTTCCAGATTGTGAGTATTACTTTGAGCAGGGAAATTAAAGCAGCCCTGAGTTCTCACAAACTACCTTTGCCTTCTTTGTTAAGACATTAACTTGTTAGATTTGAGTTTCATCTGTGAAATAAAAAGATTGGTACAGGGCTATTTTTATAAGCATATTAATTTCAAAATGTGTTGGGACTTGCAAATGGTATACATTATATCTGTATAGCTTTTTATCTCCCTTATACGTCAATAAGTGGTTTAAAAAGAGAACTGGGATTCTACTTGAGGAGATCATCATTTCCTTATTACCAAATGGCAATTACAGGATGGACTTTGAATACATTAAACAGTATAACAATAGTAGCTTGCGGATGGTGCGGTGGCTCATGCCTGTGATCCCAGCACTTTGGGAGGCTGAGGTGGGCAGATCATGAGGTCAGGAGTTCGAGACCAGCCTGGCCAACATGGTGAAACCCCATCTGTAATAAAAATAGAGAAAAAATTAGCCGGGTGTGGTGGCAGACCCCTGTAATCCCAGCTACTCGGGAGGCTGAGGCAGAAGAATTGCTTGAACCTGGGAGGCAGAGGTTACAGTGAGCCGAGATCGCGCCACTGCACTCCAGCCTGGGCAACAGAGTGAGACTCCATCTCACACAAAAAAAATAATAATAGCTTTCAATTAGTAGTATTTTATTATTTGCAACTTCCAAAATGCAATGCTTTTGAAACAGACCCTATGGTCTCTTAGACAGTTGTTTCTGGATAAACAGAAATTGACCCTTCTGGTCTTAAAGCTTGAAACTTAGATTTGTTTTATCTGAGTTCCTTCCTCAGGAAGTGACCTTCAGGCCTTTCAAAAAAAGTTTCAAAGAACTGAAACTCACCAGATCACCACATCCAGACAATCAGATGCCAGATGCCTCAGTCATCATGATTGCTTCCTTGCCCCATCCTAGCTCCTGTTTTCTTACACATTGTTACATTTCTTCCTTGCTATATAGACTCCTAGTTTTAGTGGGTTTGGGGGGATGGACTTGAGACTGATCTCTCATCTCCTCAGCTGCAGCACCCAATTAAAGCGTTCTTCCTTGGCAATACTTATCATCTCAGTCATTGGCTTTCTATGCAGAGAGCAGCAGGACCTAGACTAAACCCCAGATGTTTTATTAACACTTTTAACTGTTTGCTTGACTTCTGACTAGGAAGATTCTAGAAAAACATGCTAATATCTCAATGTTCCAGTAACCTCATGTGTGAACTTAGGCCAAACATGTCTTCCTTCCAAGAAATTGCAACAAATCACAAAAACAAGGTGTATTAGTCCATTCTCAAACTGCTAATAAAGACATTCCTGAGACTGGGTAATTTATAAAGGAAAGAGGTTTAATTGACTCACAGTTCCACAGGGCTGGGAAGGCCTCAGGAAACTTACAATCATGGCAGAAGAGGAAGCAAACAAATCCTTCTTCACAGGGTGGCAGCAAGAAGTGCCGGGCAAAAAGGGGAAAAGCCTTTCACAAAACCATCAGATCTCATGAGAACTCACTCATTATCACAAGAACAGCATGAGGATAATTGTCCCCATGAATAAACTACCTCCCACTGGATCCCTCCCATGACACTTGAGGATTATGGGGACTACAATTGAAGATGAGATTTGGGTAGGGACACAGCAAAACCATATCACAATGATAGTAGCATATATGGTTGAAGAGAAAACAGATGGACTGTAGGTGTGTGTGTGTGTGTATGTATGTATGTAACAGAAACAATAGTTGTCCTCTTTTCAGAATGTCCTTATACGGAGATTAAGTAAAACGTCGTATTTAAACTTCCAAGCACAGACCCAAGCACATAATAAATACTCAAAAGCTGTTAACTATTGCTATTTCATAAAGAGAATTACCCAAGCAGTAGAGACTGGAAATTAAAGCTAAAGAAATGTAATTTAGAGAATAAGAGATAAGATACAATGAAAATTAAAGATGGATTAATACAAAGAAGGATGAGACATATCTTTCTTAGTAGAAAAATATGAAGAAACAAAGGAGTAAATGAGCTATCCTTATATGTGCCAATTTTTGGGTACTATTTAGATATTTAAATATAAATAGCCCACAAACATTTAAAATGTGATATTGGAATAAGGAGCAAGCTCAGAACTCTCAATATAGATATAGAACTAATCTGTTTAAGGGCAGATGCCATATGAAGATGTGAAGGCAAAAAAAAGTTAAGATTAAAAAACTGAACCCTAATGCTTTGTGTTTATATCTACATTTAGGAAATAGACCAAGCAATAAAGCAAATAGAGGAGAACTAGCTATTTTGAAAATAATCCAATGTCTAACACACCCTCTGGCTCATAGGACGTTCACAGATAAATACTGATAGCTTAATTACAATTGCACTGCACAGAAAGCCAATCATGGAGACAATTATTATTGCCAAGGAAGACGGATTTAATAGGGTGCTGCATCCAGGGAGATAGGAGATCAGTCTCGAATCCATCTCCCTGACTGACTAAAATGAGGAGTTTATATAGCAGGGAAGAAATGTAACAATGTATAAGAAAACAAGAACTCAGATAAAACAAATGTAAGTTTCAGGCTTTAAGAAATTGACCAGAAGGGCCAATTCCTCTGTGTGTGTGTGTGTGTGTGTGTGTGTGTGTGTGTGTGTATATGTGTGTGTGTATATATATATATATATATATATACATACAAACTGTCTATGGGAATATCAGGTTGGCTTCACTTGCAGGTAATCTTTAAAATTACCTCTTAGTATCAGAGGTCAATGACAACCTTTGGTTCTAAGAAGAAGCTGGTAGTTATTCAGAGGAGGCAATAAGAACAGACTATTTCAAGAAATTTGTCAGTGGGAATCAATAGAAAAAGAGAATGGTAATTTGAAGGATCATACAAGTCAGGACCATAAGAAAAGCCATAAAAAGGTTTTTCAAATAAAGATTTTCTGAACATAATTATAGATATAAGAAGAATCCTTAAGGGTGAGACAGATGATGATGGTTTATGAAACAGAACAGTTGACTGATGGACCAAGAAAGAAGGGAGCTGGGATGGAATAAAAGACATAAGAAAAGGGTTTTTATGTCAAAAGTAGGAGGTCAACTTCTTCTGAAAAAGAATTTAAGAAGAACAAGATGAGTAAAGCTATAAAGGAAATGTGATATGAAGAGGGGTGGTTAATTTTAAAAGCAGTTTTGACCTTGTCACTCATCTTTACAACTTTTCCATAGCTCTCCATCATCTTTGATAGGCTTGGAGGTTGGTGGGGGTGACTGCTATGGATCACAAGAGTAACTGAAGAGGCTGCAATAGAAAGTTAGTAGGGAATTGATATTTAGATTCAACTAAAATTTAATGTGTCTTTCCTTCTTATGCAGCAGAAACTTTCCTGTGCAGTAATTCTGTGAGGTGTGCATGACTATCTGATCGTACAGAATATGAAATTTACTAATTGGCCAAATGATTTACTCCAGGTCATCCTGCTAGTTAGTTATAATGCAGATTTAAACGTGGTGTCCTGATTTCCAAGCTCTCTTTATTTTTAGAAGAACAGACTTGTGTTGTAGCTTTGATAAGCTGCTATGTCTTATTGTGGTGTCATTGAGTCATTAAGATAGACAAGGCACTGGGTATTATGGACATCAACTAACAACCCCAGGTGTGGTCCTTCCTGCCCTCAATTTGCTAAGGCCGTTTTTGTATAATGAAAAGAGAATGTAAGATGAAAAACAAAACAAACAACACTGTAGTTTGAGTTCTGGTTTGGTTCCTTATTTTCTACTTAATATTAATAAAAAGTAATCTTACTTATAACGTGGAGATGATCCCTGTGTTATGTAACTTTTTGTGTAGTACAAAGGCCAAATCAGATCATATAAATTAAATAAGGTAGTAATTAATGGAAGACTACATGTTAAATAATAAGCCAATTCATTACTGTATCCTCAGCACTTACAACAAAGCTTGGGAGATAACAGATACTCAATAAATATTGTAAACTAAACTCATGAATACATGCAGTGCAGGGTATACCATAATTATTTTGTATTGCTGTGTCAAAGCTTTCAAGGGCAGGGCAGTTATGGGGCCCTAGACATTTGAAATAAATTCTAAAATTAAAAAACCCTACCTTCCACATAAATTGAACATTTCTAATGCATACATTTATTATATTTTCAATAGTATTTAAGTTGCAATGTAATTATTTCTAATTTTAGCAGGCAAACCTTATTCTTTCGGTGTCTGGGAAGAATTTTTTCAGCGTTGATTAAGCTGAGACACTTATCCAAAAATAATAAAGCCACCCAAAATGAATACTTAGTTAATCAAATACAGAAGTCAAGCATAATCGCTTTGTAAAATACTTTAACTTTTGGCTAATGTTATTTCCAAACCTTAGCTGATTTTTTTAACAGGTGATATTTGGATATTGAGATTAGAGGCTGTGAGAGCAAAAATTTAATTGTTTGAGGCAGAAAAAGTGCAATCTTGGTGAAAAGGATGACGTCTGTAAACTGCCCCACCCCCACCAAATTTTGTTAGTGGAGTAAACAAACTTAGTGCCCAGAATCCAGTGTTCCCAGACATCAATTGCAGCAAAATCCTTGTGTTGTTATGGATCAAAATAAGAAGCTGCAACAGAGTTGCCACTCATGGGTAAAACTTGTCAGCTTTCCAAGACTGGCTGCTGGCAAACAGCCCAGGGCAGCAGCAGGCTCTGGCAACTCCTAAACTCCAGCTGGGGCTGCAGCCTCAAAAGCTTGCAGAGTAATTAAAAATCATGACCTGCCCCGCTCTGGAACATACACCTTGAGCCACTCTGTCTGAGGTCCCATGGGTAGTTATCTTCATCCCACCGTTTGGAATCCCGGAAATGTGTGAAGCCAGGCAGTCGGCTACAATGAGTGAACACAGTTACCACTTAGGAGAGAGAAAAAGAGGCCCATCAGATGCCTCAACTCTCTCCTGACTGCTAGCTGAAAGGGTTAGGAAGTACAGGAATGGGCCGTCTTGATTTTGTCTCCTTTCAGAAATCTAGACAGCTTGTCTAGAAGGTAAGTGTGCTGTGCTGTGGTGTCAGCCTGATTTGTGTTCAGATCCCAGCTCTACCTTTCTAGCTCGGTGGACTTTACTTAACCATTGTAAGAATCCATCTCGTCATGTATACAATAAGGAACATGGTGCTGTCCACTTGGGGATACTGTGAGAATTAAGTAGGATATTCTATGTACAGCTTTTAGCACAGCATCTTGTATAGAGAAAGTACACAATGAAAAGGTAAAGAAGTGCGAGAGATGGACAAATATGGGCGAATGGGAAGAACTGCAGCAGGAACTTGTGTCGTGTGCATGGAGCATAACCCAGGCATACTTTGTCTTCCATACCAACAAGTTGATGAAATGACCATCATGGGCATTTTTCAACTTCATTAAGGCAGGTTTGTTCCTCCAAAAACTGCAAGAAATCATTTTGGCAAAGGCACGTAAAGGGATTTTTTGTTGTTGTTGTTTTGTTTGTTTGTTTGTTTGAGACAGAGTCTGGCTTTGTCACCCAGGCTGGAGTGCAGTGTTGCGATCTAGGCTCACTGCAACTTCCACCTCCTGGGTTCAAGCGATTCTCCTGCCTCAGTCTCCTGAGTAGCTGGGATTATAGGTACGTGCCACAACGGCCGACTGATTTTTGTATTTTTAATAGAGACAGGGTTTTATCACGTTGGCCAGGCTGGACTCAAAACTCCTCACCTCCAGTGATCCACCTGCCTCAGCCTCCCAAAGTGCTGGGATTACACACGTGAGCCACTGCACCTGGCCGTAAAGGGATATTGTGAAGGAAAAATTCCTGGGACTGGAAATCCAGAATTCTGAATTCTAATTAAGATTTGACCATGAAAAATTCTGTAAACCTTGAACTTACTTAATTTCTGGGCCCAGGTTTTCTCTTCTGTCAAATGAGGCATTTGGAGTAGTTGGCTGATTTTCAGATTGTATTCTTCAGAGCCCTGAGATTGCAGGACTGTGCCTCCTAGTCACCTCTGGAAGGATGGGGAGGAGGAAAGAGAACTGATGGAGCTTTTCCTTTTGGGGGACTGAAAACAATGGCTTCTCTCTGATCTCTTTTGAGTATTGGTGACCCCTACTCTGTCTCTTTGAAAAGTGAGTACTCTTCAAGCAATGCCTGAGTAGCACCGGACTGGATAATGGCTGTGAGATTCTTTCTAGGTTTTTTTAGAAAAGGAATCTTTGGCCAGGCGCGGTGGCTCACGACTGTAATCCCAGCACTTTGGGAGGCCGAGGCGGGCGGATCACGAGGTCAGGAGATGGAGACCATCCTGGCTAACACAGTGAAACCCTGTCTCTATTAAAAATACAAAAAATTAGCCGGGTGTGGTGGCAGGTGCCTGTAGTCCCCGCTACTCGGGAGGCTGAGGCAGGAGAATGGCGTGAACCCAGGAGTCGGAGCTTGCAGTGAGCCGAGATCGCGCCACTGCACACCAGCCTGGGCGACAGAGCGAGACTGTATCTCACCAGAAAAAAGAAGAAAAAAAAGTAATCTTTAATCATAATCAGTTATATAACTTGTGGGGGCGAGTTCAAAATAAAAATGTGAAACCCCTTTTTCAAAAAGTATTACAACTTTTTCATTTCTTTTTTTTTTTTTTTTTTAAAGGCCAACCTATTGCTTTATTAAATAAATTACAAAAAGCATAGATTAGTAGAGAATCTGTTTTTTTTGTTTTTTTTTTTTTTTAAGTTGTTACCAGAATTTAGAATGATTTTTATTTTCTTTTTGCCATTTAAAATTTAAGCCTACATGGAGTATTGTTGAGATTTATAATTGACAAATAACTGACAGTTGATTACAGTCTACAGCGTCGGGATAAAATACAGTAAAATATTTCAAACACTCAGGACCCAGAACAAATACATTTGTTGAATGATTGTAAGAATGCTTGATGTTTGGCTGCAAAGCTATGAATTTCCTTGCCTTTCCACAATTAAGAATATCTGCCTTCTCACAAATCTTAAAAGTTAGACCTATCCTGCTGTTATATATAATTCATTTTCTGCTAACATTGTTTTTTTGTTTGTTTGTTTGTTTTTTTTTTGAGATGGAGTCTCACTCTGTTTTCCAGGCTGGAGTACAGTTGCACAATCTCGGCTCACTGCAATCTCCGCCTCCCAGGTTCAAGCCATTCTCCTGCCTCAGCCTCCTGAGTAGCTGGATTACAGGCGCACACTACCATGCCCAGCTAATTTTTGTATTTTTAGTAGAGATGGGGTTTCACCATGTTGGCCAGCATTGTCTTGATCTCTTGACCTCGTGATCCACCCGCCTCGGCCTCCCAAAGTGCTGGGATAACAGGCATGAGCCATTGCCCCTGGCCTAACGTCCTTCTTTTATAACATCTGAAATAGTTAGAATTGACTTATTTCCCATAATTTTAAAATGTATTCTTTTACATGATTTTAAGTTGCATTTTCTTTTTTTTTTTCTTTTTTCTTTTATTGTAATTATCATTATTATTATTATTATTATACTTTAGGTTTTATGGTACATGTGCCCAATGTGCAGGTAAGTTACATATGTATACATGTGCCATGCTGGTGCACTGCACCCACCAACTCGCCATCTAGCATTAGGTATATCTCCCAATGTTATCCCTCCCCCCTCCCCCCAACCCACAACAGTCCCTGAAGTGTGATGTTCCCCTTCCTGTGTCCATGTGTTCTCATTGTTCAATTCCCACCTATGAGTGAGAATATGCGGTGTTTGGTTTTTTGTTCTTGTGATAGTTTACTGAGAATGATGATTTCCAATTTCATCCGTGTCCCTACAAAGGACATGAACTCATCATTTCTTATGGCTGCATAGTATTCCATGGTGTAGATGTGCCACATTTTCTTAATCCAGTCTATCATTGTTGGACATTTGGGTTGGTTCCAAGTCTTTGCTATTGTGAATAATGCGGCAATAAACATACGTGTGCATGTGTCTTTATAGCAGCATGATTTATAGTCCTTTGGGTATATACCCAGTAATGGGATGGCTGGGTCGAATGGAATTTCTAGTTCTAGATCCCTGAGGAATCGCCACACTGACTTCCACAAGGGTTGAACTAGTTTACAGTCCCACCAACAGTGTAAAAGTGTTCCTATTTCTCCACATCCTCTCCAGCACCTGTTGTTTCCTGACTTTTTAATGATCGCCATTCTAACTGGTGTGAGATGGTATCTCATTGTGGTTTTGATTTGCATTTCTCTGATGGCCAGTGATGGTGAGCATTTTTTCATGTGTCTTTTGGCTGCATAAATGTCTTCTTTTGAGAAGTGTCTGTTCATGTCCTTCGCCCACTTTTTGATGGGGTTGTTTGTTTTTTTCTTGTAAATTTGTTGGAGTTCATTGTAGATTCTGGATATTAGCCCTTTGTCAGATGAGTAGGTTGCGAAAATTTTCTCCCATTTTGTAGGTTGCCTGTTCACTCTGATGGTAGTTTCCTTTGCTGTGCAGAAGCTCTTTAGTTTAATTAGATCCCATTTGTCAATTTTGGCTTTTGTTGCCATTGCTTTTGGTGTTTTAGACATGAAGTCCTTGCCCATGCCTATGTCCTGAATGGTATTGCCTAGGTTTTCTTCTAGGGTTTTTATGGTTTTAGGTCTAACATTTAAGTCTTTAATCCATCTTGAATTGATTTTTGTATAAGGTGTAAGGAAGGGATCCAGTTTCAGCTTTCTACATATGGCTAGCCAGTTTTCCCAGCACCATTTATTAAATAGGGAATCCTTTCCCCATTTCTTGTTTTTCTCAGGTTTGTCAAAGATCAGATGGTTGTAGATATGTGGCATTATTTCTGACGGCTCTGTTCTGTTCCATTGATCTATATCTCTGTTTTGGTACCAGTACCATGCTGTTTTGGTTACTGTAGCCTTGTAGTATAGTTTGAAGTCAGGTAGCGTGATGCCTCCAGCTTTGTTCTTTTGGCTTAGGATTGACTTGGCGATGCGGGCTCTTTTTTGGTTCCATATGAACTTTAAAGTAGTTTTTTCCAATTCTGTGAAGAAAGTCATTGGTAGCTTGATGGGGATGGCATTGAATCTGTAAATTACCTTGGGAAGGATGGCCATTTTCATGATATTGATTCTTCCTACCCATGAGCATGGAATGTTCTTCCATTTGTTTGTATCCTCTTTTATTTCCTTGAGCAGTGGTTTGTAGTTCTCCTTGAAGAGGTCTTTCACATCCCTTGTAAGTTGGATTCCTAGGTATTTTATTCTCTTTGAAGCAATTGTGAATGGGAGTTCACTCATGATTTGGCTCTCTGTTTGTCTGTTATTGATGTATAAGAATGCTTGTGATTTTTGCACATTGATTTTGTATCCTGAGACTTTGCTGAAGTTGCTTATCAGCTTAAGGAGATTTTGGGCTGAGACAATGGGGTTTTCTAGATATACTATCATGTCATCTGCAAACAGGGACAATTTGACTTCCTCTTTTCCTAATTGAATACCCTTGATTTCCTTCTCCTGCCTAATTGCCCTGGCCAGAACTTCCAACACTATGTTGAATAGAAGTGGCGAGAGAGGGCATCCCTGTCTTGTGCCAGTTTTCAAAGGGAATGCTTTCAGTTTTTGCCCATTCAGTATGATATTGGCTGTGGGTTTGTCATAAATAGCTCTTATTATTTTGAGATACATCCCATCAATTCCTAATTTATTGAGAGTTTTTAGCATGAAGGGTTGTTGAATTTTGTCAAAGGCCTTTTCTGCATCTATTGAGATAATCATGTGGTTTTTGTCTTTGGTTCTGTTTATATGCTGGATTACATTTATTGATTTGCGTATATTGAACCAGCCTTGCATCCCAGGGATGAAGCCCACTTGATCATGGTGGATAAGCTTTTTGATGTGCTGCTGGATTCTGTTTGCCAGTATTTTATTGAGGATTTTTGCATCAATGTTCATCAAGGATATTGGTCTAAAATTCTCTTTTTTTGTTGTGTCTCTGCCAGGCTTTGGTATCAGGATGATGCTGGCCTCATAAAATGAGTTAGGGAGGATTCCCTCTTTTTCTATTGATTGGAATAGTTTCAGAAGGAATGGTACCAGCTCCTCCTTGTACCTCTGGTAGAATTCGGCTGTGAACCCATCTGGTCCTGGACTTTTTTTGGTTGGTAAGCTATTGATTATTGCCATAATTTCAGCTCCTGTTATTGGTCTATTCAGAGATTGAACTTCTTCTTGGTTTAGTCTTGGGAGGGTGTATGTGTTGAGGAATTTATCCATTTCTTCTAGATTTTCTAGTTTATTTGCATAGAGGTGTTTGTAATATTCTCTGATGGTAGTTTGTATTTCTGTGGGATTGGTGGTGATATCCCCTTTATCATTTTTTATTGCATCTATTTGATTCTTCTCTCTTTTTTTCTTTATTAGTCTTGCTAGCGGTCTATCAATTTTGTTGATCCTTTCAAAAAACCAGCTCCTGGATTCATTTATTTTTTGAAGGGTTTTTTGTGTCTCTATTTCCTTCAGTTCTGCTCTGATTTTAGTTATTTCTTGCCTTCTGCTAGCTTTTGAATGTGTTTGCTCTTGCTTTTCTAGTTCTTTTAATTGTGATGTTAGGGTGTCAATTTTGGATCTTTCCTGCTTTCTCTTGTGGGCATTTAGTGCTATAAATTTCCCTCTACACACTGCTTTGAATGCATCCCAGAGATTCTGGTATGTTGTGTCTTGGTTCTCGTTGGTTTCAAAGAACATCTTTATTTCTGCCTTCATTTCGTTATGTACCCAGTAGTCATTCAGGAGCAGGTTGTTCAGTTTCCACGTAGTTGAGCGGTTTTGAGTGAGATTCTTAATCCTGAGTTCTAGCTTGATTGCACTGTGATCTGAGAGACAGTTTGTTACAATTTCTGTTCTTTTACATTTATTGAGGAGAGCTTTACTTCCAAGGATATGGTCAATTTTGGAATAGGTGTGGTGTGGTGCTGAAAAAAATGTATATTCTGTTGATTTGGGGTGGAGAGTTCTGTAGATGTCTATTAGGTCTGCTTGGTGCAGAGCTGAGTTCAATTCCTGGGTATCCTTGTTGACTTTCTGTCTCGTTGATCTGTCTAATGTTGATAGTGGGGTGTTAAAGTCTCCCATTATTAATGTGTGGGAGTCTAAGTCTCTTTGTAGGTCACTCAGGACTTGCTTTATGAATCTGGGTGCTCCTGTATTGGGTGCATATATATTTAGGATAGTTAGCTCTTCTTGTTGAATTAATCCCTTTACCATTATGTAATGGCCTTCTTTGTCTCTTTTGATCTTTGTTGGTTTAAAGTCTGTTTTATCAGAGACTAGGATTGCAACCCCTGCCTTTTTTTGTTTTCCATTTGCTTGGTAGATCTTCCTCCATCCTTTTATTTTGAACCTATGTGTGTCTCTGCACGTGAGATGGGTTTCCTGAATACAGCACACTGATGGGTCTTGAGTCTTTATCCAATTTGCCAGTCTGTGTCTTTTAATTGGACCATTTAGTCCATTTACATTTAAAGTTAATATTGTTATGTGTGAATTTGATCCTGTCATTATGATGTTAGCTCGATGTTTTGCTCGTTAGTTGATGCAGTCTCTTCCTAGTCTCAATGGTCTTTACATTTCGGTATGATTTTGCAGTGGCTGGTACCGGTTGTGCCTTTCCATGTTTAGCGCTTCCTTCAAGAGCTCTTTTAGGGCAGGCCTGGTGGTGACAAAATCTCTCAGCATTTGCTTGTCTGTAAAGTATTTTATTTCTCCTTCACTTATGAAGCTTAGTTTGGCAGGATATGAAATTCTGGGTTGAAAATTCTTTTCTTTAAGAATGTTGAATATTGGCCCCCACTCTCTTCTGGCTTGTAGGGTTTCTGCCGAGAGATCCGCTGTTAGTCTGATGGGCTTCCCTTTGATGGTAACCCGTCCTTTCTCTCTGGCTGCCCTTAACATTTTTTCCTTCATTTCAACTTTGGTGAATCTGACAATTATGTGTCTTGGAGTTGCTCTTCTCGAAGAGTATCTTTGTGGCGTTCTCTGTATTTCCTGAATCTGAATGTTGGCCTGCCTTGCTAGATTGGGGAAGTTCTCCTGGATAATATCCTGCAGAGTGTTTTCCAACTTGTTTCCATTCTCCCCATCACTTTCAGGTACACCAATCAGACGTAGATTTGGTCTTTTCACATAGTCCCACATTTCTTGGAGGCTTTTCTCGTTTCTTTTTATTCTTTTTTCTCTAAACTTCCCTTCTCGCTTCATTTCATTCATTTCATCTTCCAGGGCTGATACCCTTTCTTCCATTTGATCGCATCGGCTCCTGAGGCTTCTGCATTCTTCACGTAGTTCTCGAGCCTTGGTTTTCAGCTCCATCAGCTCCTTTAAGCACTTCTCTGTATTGGTTATTCTAGTTATACATTCTTCTAAATTTTTTTCAAAGTTTTCAACTTCTTTGCCTTTGGATTGAATATCCTCCCGTAGCTCGGAGTAATTTGATCGTCTGAAGCCTTCTTCTCTCAGCTCGTCAAAGTCATTCTCCGTCCAGCTTTGTTCCGTTGCTGGTGAGGAACTGCGTTCCTTTGGAGGAGGAGAGGTACTCTGGTTTTTAGAGTTTCCAGTTTTTCTGCTCTGTTTTTTCCCCATCTTTGTGGTTTTATCTACTTTTGGTCTTTGATGATGGTGATGTACAGATGGGTTTTTGGTGTGGATGTCCTTTCTGTTAGTTTTCCTTCTAACAGACAGAACCCTCAGCTGCAGGTCTGTTGGAGTACCTGGCCGGCCGTGTGAGGTGTCAGTCTGCCCCTGCTGGGGGTGCCTCCCAGTTAGGCTGCTCAGGGGTCAGGGGTCAGGGACCCACTTGAGGAGGCAGTCAGCCCGTTCTCATGTCTCCAGCTGCGTGCTGGGAGAACCACTGCTCTCCTCACAGCTGTCAGACAGGGACATTTAAGTCTGCAGAGGTTACTGCTGTCTTTTTGTTTGTCTGTGCCCTGCCCCCAGAGGTGGAGCCTACAGAGGCAGGCAGGCCTCCTTGAGCTGTGGTGGGCTCCACCCAGTTCAAGCTTCCTGGCTGCTTTGTTTACCTAAGCGAGCCTGGGCAATGGCGGGCGCCCCTCCCCCAGCCTCGCTGCCGACTTGCTGCTTGATCTCAGACTGCTGTGCTAGCAATCAGCGAGACTCCGTGGGCGTAGGACCCTCTGAGCCAGGTGCGGGCTATACTCTCCTGGGGCACCGTTTCCTAAGCCCGTCGGAAAAGCACAGTATTCGGGTGGGAGTGGCCCGATTTTCCAGGTGCGGTCTGTCACCTCTGGAAGGGGAACTCCCTGACCCCTTGCGCTTCCCGAGTGGGGCAATGCCTCGCCCCTGCTTCGGCTGGCGCACGGTGCACTCACCCACTGACCTGCGCCCACTGTCTGGCACTCCCTAGTGAGATGAACACGGTACCTCAGATGGAAATGCAGAAATCACCCGTCTTCTGCGTCGCTCGCGCTGGGAGCTGTAGACCGGAGCTGTTCCTATTCGGCCATCTTGGCTCCTCCCCCCAACTTTTTCATTTCTTTTGCAGCCTTGCCATGCCCCCTTCACTGGCGCCCCCCGCCCACCTCATCATTATTTTCTACTTAATGTTATGTCCCCTTGGGGACAGGGATATTTGAGGGGAGTAGAGATCCTCACAGGTGCTCAGGTCCACATTCCATGACTTAGCAAGCAGAGCGCACACACCTGACTCTAAGCCACCCTGTACCCATACCCAGGCTCCCACTATGGGGGAAGCACTGCAGCGACTGCAAGTTAGAGGCCAGGGAGCAGAGAACACATCCTTGGGATACGTCCAAGGGATGCCGGGGTGTCAGCTGGACCTGCAAGCCCCCTGGCTTATGCTCCTTGTCCTGCCAGACTTTGCTACACAACACCAATTCAAAGGTAACATTATTATGAATTTCAAGATAGTGTCCACAGAGCATTATACCCCAAGTCTTCTGAGAGTGGGATCTTATGTTTCTGCCTTAGTTGTATGTCCATGAAATTGACACTGGCTTTAATATCAATAACCTCAAAGGAATTGTTCTAAGCTAGTGGTTTGGGTCAGTTTTTGCAAATGACTAGACTATAGACACAAATATGATTGGATTTTCTGAGTATTAGTTGAGTAGTATCAGTTTCAAAAAGGGCAAAACAAAACCACAAAAATCAAACAACATACACACACATACAAATAAACCATAAAACTACACACACACCCCCCTATTAACAGTAGGAGCCACTACTATTATTTGGGAAACCACTTAATGTGGTTTAATTAAGATTAAAATAACCACCCCCCACCAACACCCACATTCTGAATTCTATAATTCTTCTTGGTTCGCTGTACAATAGTTTTATGTCTCTCACTTTTTTCTCCCAGATTTTCTCAACTAACCACCCTCATGTTGTTTTCCTGTTCTCTCTAGGTTTTTGCTAGACAGCTACCTTGCTACCATCCTGTTTTCTTTCCTTGCTCTTCTCCAGTGAACTAAACAATCTGAAACCTGGTTTCTTTCACTGTGCCCTGACCCATCCTTTCCCAGGAACACACATCAATACAACTTGCCTTTGATCTATTGTTAAATTACTCCCTCATTAATCTCCTGGTTGATAGGCCAACCATTACAGAGTCACATTTGCCAATGTATACATTTACCTTGAACATTCGAGGAAGAAGGAAACCCCATGTGCCTGAAGTACAAATACAGATACAATTGCAGAGGAGGCTATTTTTCAAAACATGTCTTGTTTCAACCAACACACATACAAAAGCATACATGGGAATACTAGTTATCTGCAAATATGCTTATCAACCCTATCCAAATGGGAATAGACATTTACAGCTATTCAAAACTAAGAGACTTATTGGCTCTGACTCTAGATATATAGAATAAACAAATCCTGCTCAAACCAGTTCCAACTCAATCTCAGCCCTGAGATTAAAGCCTAAACTACTGATGTATCCCTCTGTCTGAGTCACTAACAACTTATGTCAAAGTGTATGCAGATTTAAATTGTTAGGTGGAGGCAGGGAACCTGGAGGCTAAGGTTCTTTATACACTTCCAAGTATACTTTGCTTTCAAAGGGTATTTTATATACTTTCACATTAGACCAGCATCATTTGGCCCAATTGCAGACGGGTCTCTTTGTTGGTATAAATAGGCTGGTTTCTATATAGGAGGCTTTATTTAATACTATATGCACAAAATATTTAATAAAAAGAATGCAATTCTTCATTTATTTTGTATATTGTATATAAATTTAATTTAAAAATTTTAAGTAAGGTAATATTGATATTAATAGAACTTCATTTTATTTGCATCATTTACAAAAATTTAACTTCCAGTTCAACCAACTGTGAAAATTTATGTAATTTAAAGTCAGTAGATCAAGTGATATGCAAAGAAAATGGCCATTTTTAAATCAGGATTTGTTCTGCATTTTTTTCAGTTTGGGATATCACAATGTTTTCAGAAATATATCCCATTAATAGTAAGTGATGACTCTGAGTTTTGTATATTTGTTATTTTATTGTTTTATTTTGTTTTTCCAAAGAGACTTTGCCTACTACTTAGAAGCAAAATGAATATATTTCACAGTGCCTACTGAGCTCTCCACTGGATATTGAAATGTAAATGATTAAAGTTCTATACATTCAGCCCAACATTTTAATAGAAATTGCTTTTTATTCCATAGTAATCATCAGCATATATATATTTTAATAAAAATATGCGTAGTTTCTAAAACTTGATGGGTAGCAACATCTAAACATTTCCCTAGTTATAAAAAATTATAGGTAAAAACACATGGCTCTGCCCTGGTAAAAAGCATAGCACTTATCTTAACAGTGCTGCCAGGAAATTTTCATGAACCTCCGTGTGTTGGAAATAGAAAGATCAGTGGAAGGCTAAAGACACTGGGAAACTCAAGCATTTTTCGTCTCTCCTATAGCAGTTAGCCTGAAAAGCATTTAAAAGGACAAGTGGCTCGTGAGAAGGCAGATGTAATTTCACTCTTCACCTTGAATGTTTTACCTGTGTATGGATGGCTGCATTTGTCGTAGTGTATAAACTGCTACATCTCACATGCAATTAAACAAGGAAATTGGCCTCTGCTGTATTTAAAAAGAGATTTGTGGTTGCCTAACCCTGACTCATTGGCAGAATCTCCAAGGTGTCTACTCCCTGTTTATCCTATATGGGAATGAACTTGAAGCTCTATATATTGAAAACTGTATCTTAGATGTGAAGATTAAAAATTAGCAAGGCTAGTATTCTTTGAATTAAAAAAAATTTAATTGACAAATAATAATTTTATCTATGGGATACAATGTGGTATTTTTATATATGAATACAGTGTGAAATGATTAAATCAAGCTAATTAACATATCCATTACCTCACTTACCATGTTTATTAGTTATTTGAAATTTGCTCTCTTAGCAATTTTGAAATGCACAATATATTAACTATAGTCACCACGCTGTGTAATATAGATAGATATAAAAAACTTATTCCTTCTATCTAAAACTTTAGACTATTTGGCCTATAAGGCAGTATGAAGCAGCAATTAAGTGCATGGACTTTGGTATTACATATGTTTTGTGTTTAGTCCTGACCTTGTAACTTGTAGCTGTGTGACAATGTAAATTACTAACTTCTCTATGCTTCAGTTTTCTCAGCTATAAAATGAGGATAATAGTATTACTACCTCAAAGACATCTTGTTAGTGTTAAGTGTACAGGGCCTGGCAAATAGTAAACCTATAGGAAAAGGTAACTATGGTTATTAATGTTATTTGCTCTTTTTCTTTTCCTTTTTATCTGATAATTCAGTGAGTGCAAGGTGTCTCTCAAAAGAAATAGGAAAGTCACTGTAGTTGCCTGTTTATTGTTCTTATGCTACTTCTCAATCACTCACAGTAATCTTTACATATGATATAGTTTGGCTGTGTCTTCACCCAAATCTCATCTTGAATTGTAGTTCCTATATTCCCCACCTATCGTGGGAGGGATCAGGTGGAGATAATTGAATCATGGGGGTGGTTTCCCTCATCCGGTTCTCAGGATAGTGAGTTAGTTCCCATGGGAGCTGATGGTTTTATAAGGGGCTTTCCCATTCGCTGGGCACCCATTCTTTTCCTTCCTGCTGCCATGTGAAGGACGTATTTGCTTCCCCTTCCACAATGGTTGTAAGTTTCCTGAGGCCTCCCTAGCCCTGTGGAACAGTGAGCAATTAAACCTTTTTTCTTTATAAATTACCTAGTCTTGGGTAGTTCTTTATAGCAGCATGAGAATGGACTAATACAAGGTATACATCTAGACAAGTTCCCCTTTTTTTCTTCTAAATACTTTATCCAATTGGTGAATTATTCTAATTTTCAACATGTACAAGAGACAATGAATATTTTACAGAGAATAGGAATAGTAGCACTTCAGAATCATGTTTCTAACTGTAGGTCCCAAAGTGTAAACCACAGTTTTTGTTATGATTGGCTCCAAGATGGGAGCTGGAGAATTGGATAATAAAGGCTGGCTTTAGGATCACAATGTTTTATGTCCAGAGATGAGTAACCACTTCTAGAATTACTATCTCCAGAGCTATGCTATGTCTACTGCATTGCACAAGCAAAATGGGTGTCTTGCATCCTACTGCCTCTTTCCACACTAAATTCCACTTGGAATTCAATTCTATTGCCAATCACTGCTCTCAATTAGCAGAAAGAACTTAAGTCACATCTGGAACCCAGCTTTGTAGCCTCTGAGCCCAGAAGACACACCCAAAGGAGAATGGAAAGATATCAAGCAAGCCAATCTAAAGTTCGTGCAACTGCTTTAATAGAATCATTTCTCCTTTGCTTCAGCATTTTTTCACTGTTCATAGGAAGTATTACTTCATGTAAAATAATGTAGATGCTTATGAAATAAAAAGGAAAAATCCATAAGTTACTGAAATAAGATGTTTTATTTCCTGTTTATTTTCCTTTCAAGTTTCAGTGGCAGATAACAGATGAGGAGTTTTCAGTTTTGCAGAAGGGGGCCCCAGCAGCTGTGGTAGGCATAGAATAATAATAGATTTTTTTGCAGAGCTATCTTGACAGATTGATAACTTCTGTGTGTAGGGATTCTGCAAATAAGATAAACAAAGATGAAAGTGAGAGAAAGTTGGATGGTTTAAAGAGTAAACATTACTAACTCTCTTCAATGGTGTATCTGTCATATGAAAAGCAAGGGTGGTTTCTGCTCTAAATCCACAGTTCTCAAAACGTAGTGTGCATTACCTTATTCCAAGAAGCTTGTAACAATGCAAATCATTTGGCCCCATTGCAGATTTAGTAAATTGAAATATCCAAGAATTAGGGCCTAAGAATCTGCACTATAAAAGCACCTCAGATCTTTAATATAAAGTACCTGGGCACCAATTCAGATACTCCTCAGCTAGAGGTGATCGTTTACATTTTCAGAGAAGGAAATAATTGCTGCTGGTAGTGGGAAGAAGAATAGTATGCTAACACACTTTTTAATTTTTATTTTTCTCCAAAGAGGTGTGGGAGTAAATACAGCAAATGAAAACAGAATGTGAACAAATGGGAAGTGAGTTTATCTAGTGATTAGATGTTATTTAGGTTTTGTAACTTTAATCAAAAGTGGCACTCTCAAAGCTTTTCAGCTCAGTTTTTCTCCTCATTAACAGGATAAGGTCATTTCCTACATAGGGAGGGAAAAACAACATTTTCTAGACTCCCTTCTCTGTACGAGATCCTTTCAACATGCCATTTTTATTTGACTTAATTCTCACCCTCAAGGAGCCATGTGTTTGATTCTAAGACCTGAATGGCAGAAACTTCTTAGGCATCCCTTCTGGAAAAACTGAAGCATTCTTCCTGATTCTAATTGCAAACTCCCCTACACCAGATGCCTTAGAGACCTAAAATCCCAAGGAACAGGCAACTGAAATTGTGAGTCTAGAAAAAAGCAAGAGAGAAGACACAGAGATGGAAGTGGTTGCCCCAGAAAATGCAAAACTGACCAGGTCTCTCAATGGCGCTCAGCGCCTGGCTCATTACTGAGCTCTGGAGGTAGGACTGGCTGGCCCAAAACCAGTTTCCATCTCTCACCTACATGCCTCCTACAGGTAGCATGCTGCCCATGAAGAAATTGTCACTTTGACTTGGGCACCACTCCTGAATCTTCATGAACATCTCTTCTTAGTATCCCAAAGGCATCCAAGCTTAATATGTCCCAAACTTAATCGATGGCTTTTAAATACTCTTGAGCTTGTCCCTTATTCCGTCTCTGTATCTACCAAGAGTCCACTATAGAGCTAGTTGCATAAATCAGAAGCGTAAGAATCTTTTGACATCTCCCTGTCACTTTTCTGACATCAGCAGTCAGTCCATGCCAAGTCACTGGATTTTACATCTATATTTGCCTTTCCGCCTCTATGTCAAACAACAAAAAACTATTTTGAGCTACGATTTTCTTTCCCATAAGCTTCAGCAGCGGAATCTCAACTGGTTTCACTGCATCCTCTACTTGACCCTCTCCAACATTTTTTCTTAACCCAACAACAGCCAGAGTGACTTATTCAAGCATAAATCTGATTAACCCTATCCCTTGTCTTAAAGCTATGTTTAGTGTCTTCCCATTGCTCTCAGGATAATGGGAAGGATTTGTGTCTGGCTGAAACTGAAACAGCCATATATAGTTTGGTCAGTCACTACCTGCTTCTTGAGACTCACTGTCACCACTTTTCCAGTCGAAGAGCCTCTCTGGGCATAAAGACCTTCTTCAGTTTTACAGACTCCTCGTTCTCAGCCGTATCACAGGGTCTTAATGTATGCTGTTCTACCTGCCTGGAATCTTCTTCACTCCCACCTGACTCATTGCCTTTTACCTTCCTCAGATGTCAATTCCATTTCCTCAGAGAAGCCATGGCTGATTCACATTTTTACTAGGTGCATTCATAGCACCATGGTTCTCTCTGTGAAAGAACTTATCATAGCTGCAATTTTATATTTGTTTATGTTATAGTTTGACTAATAGCTGTGAAACCACTAGCAGATTCTCTCTCTCTCTTTTTTTTTTTTTTTTTTTGAGACGGAGTCTCGCTCTGTCGCCCAGTCTGGAGTGCAGTGGCTCCACCTCGGCTCACTGCAAGCTCCGCCTCCTGGGTTCACGCCATTCTCCTGCCTCAGCCTCCCGAGTAGCTGGGACTACAGGCGCCTGCCACCACGCCCGGCTAATTTTTTGTATTTTTAGTAGAGACGGGGTTTCACCGTGTTAGCCAGGATGGTCTCGAACTCCTGACCTCGTGATCCGCCTGATTCAGCCTCCGAAAGTGCTGGGATTACAGGTGTGAGCCACTGCGCCTGGCCATAGATTCTCTTTTTAAAGGCAAAGATTATGCTTTCCTTAGGGCTGGCAGTATCTTGGGCAGATGGCAGAATTAAATGAATTGTTTTGAATTAATAAATGTTAAAATGGGGTTCTGGAAATGTGGAAGGTTAAATTTTATATTTCTCCTGTCTCCCCAACTGTGCCTATTGAACAAGTAGTGCTGATCTAAAATGTGCTACGGAAAAGGAAGTAGATTCAAGTTTTTTCTTTTTTGGAGACAGAGTCTCACTCTGTCACCCAGGCTGGAGTGCAATGGCACGATCTCAGCTCACTGCAACCTCTGCTTCCTGGGTTCAAGCGATACTCCTGCCTCAGCCTCCCGAATAGCTGGGAATACAGGCACCCACCACCATGCCTGGCTAATTGTTTTCTTAAATTTTTAGTAGAGATGGGGTTTCATCATGTTGGCTAGACTAGCCTCAAACTTCTGACCTCAGGTAATCCGCGCACCTCAGCCTACCAACGTGTTGGGATTACAGGCTTGAGGCACCACGCCAGGCTGATTGAAGTACTTTTTATTATCAGTGGCCCCCTGTTCCAAGAGAATTAGAGGTATGGGATGACTGATCACAAAGCATATGCTATGATACAAGCAAATACTCCAACAGGTCTTTGGTTATGTCTCCAGTGCCAAATGTCTGCATAAAACATTAAAAATTAATTGTCCATATGGTTACACATTTTACAGTTGGCCATTATGGTGATATTTATGCCTGGGTCTTTGTAAATTACATGAGCCCAATATTTTCCAATTATCTTGAAAGTTTCTCTTGTCAAAAATTATTAATGACCCTGTAGCTACTGACTTTTCATTTGTCCAGTAATTCTGAGACTATAGATATACAACAATTTTTACATGCCAGATATTCATGTCAAATCTAATTCTCAAACAACAGCCCCAGCAAAATACTGTCCCTACTTTGCAAATGAAGAAACTGAGGTTCAGGATAATATAGGTTCATTGCAAGAGCAATGACTAGTATTACATTTAACTATATTTGATTCTAAGATTTATGTCAGTTTCTTCTCTTTAATACCACATATCACCTCTAACTTATTTTTTAAGGAAGAGAAAATTAGAGAAAACTAATAATTTAAGAGAATTATGTTTTCTTTCTCTCCCACCCTCTCTTCCTGCCTCCCTTATTCCCTCTCCCTCTCTCTGTTTAATTCAATTTTCCAGCTTATAGGATTCATGCAACATGTAAGTTCCATGAAGACAGGGAATCATCATTATCTTGAGCAAAAGGAGCCCTCACCAACACCAAGCATATCAGGGTATTTGCTTTGGAGTTAGTTGTGGATATATCTCAGAGCCTTCTCATTTGTTTTTAGAATTTCTCCTTCAAATTATTGGTATACAAGAAACAAATCTGTGAGAATCTTAGAAGTTTAGTGTACTCAGTTTCTTTTCTGAGTAGGATTAACTGAGGATTCCATTATTTTCCATGGGAAAGCATTCAATGGTCAAGTCAGGAAACTCAAGTTCTAATCACAGTATTGCAAAGCAGATTTGCTGAGAGGTCCTCAAATACTGTCTCTTCTAACTCTTTTAAATTACAAATGAGGAAAGTGAGAGGCAGAAAGGGAGGAGCCATTCTCAAGCTCACACAGCAAGTCCTACCATTCTCACCACCTGAGTCCTTTTTAGCACCAAAATATTCTTTTCAGAGAACAATTAGCAGGAAAAAAAAAATCCCTCGCTTTCTATTTAGTCACTACCATTCCTCAAGAAGCAGATTGCTGCAGTCCACACGATGCACTTCCTTTATTTTCAAATCCAAAGGTCTTTTTTCACGAAGCACTGAATTTATGATGGAGTATGAACTAATACAAGGCTTTGGGGCCATTAAAAAAAATAACAAGTGTTCAACAGGATGTGTCTATGTAACAGAGTCAATTCAACGAGGTCCAAGTTGACCCACTGGCAATTTTTATGACAAATGTCTCATTTTTCACCTCCCTCCAGACCTCAGAAAACATGTTTTAATAACATTTGCAAGTTCTGTCACACCAGGGGCCAAGAGAAGCTGCAGTTCTGGCTTGTTTGGCAGAGATCTCCCACCGAGATCTAGAGACCTACTTTCAGCTCCCTGAAGGGCCTTCTTTTTCCTGACTTTAATGTATTGGCCCCGTGTATACAACAGCTTGAAAGTATTACAGAGGCACGAAGCCAGGAAGGTGTCCCAAAGGTATTCTCTAGCTTTAGAAGACAGTCACTAAAGACCCTGAATGCCCCATGGAGACAATCACCTGCAAAATTCAACTTTTTTTTTTGAGACGGAGTTTTGCTCTTGTTGCCCAGGCTAGAGTGCAATGGCACCACCTCGGCTCACTGCAACCTGCACCTTCTGGGTTCAAGCGATTCTCCTGCCTCAACCTCCCGAGTAGCTGGGATTGCAAGCATGCGTCACCATGCCTGCCTAATTTTGTATTTTTAGTAGAGATGGGGTGTCTCCATGTTGGTCAGACTGGTCTCAAACTCCCGACCTCAGGTGATCTGCCCACCTCGGCCTCCCAAAGTGCTGGGCGTGAGCCACCGTGCCTGGCCAAAATTCTACTTTTTAAGTGGGAATACAAAGTTCAGGCTCTCCTGCATTATAGGAGTGGGGGGATTACAAAATTATGACTTCACAAGATCCCAGAATAGATAGGATTGTATTAGCTGTTTGTTGTGGTATAGTGCTGTGAACTCAGGTACATAGAGGTCAAAACTCTGTCTACATCTGCGGTGGTAGTTCTGTCTACCATAGTGGTTCTCAGCAGGGGTGATTTTACCCCCTTGAAAACATCCGGCAATGACCACAAATAGTTTCGGTTGTCACAGCTGGGAGTGAAGGTGCTACTGGCATTTCTTGGGAAGAGGCCAAGGATGCTGTTGATACGGAAGTGCTGGGAAGGGAAGAGCGTGGTCCCTTTAAATGATACGGAAGTGGGGAAGGAAGTGCTGGGTAAAGGAGGCCGTGGTTCCTGGCTAGGGCTCTACCCTCACGGACCTAGGTCAGGACAGGCACTTCTGCCTTCGTGCCCAAATGTTGCATTTTCCAAGACCACCCTGGCCCACCGTGCCCCCATCCTGGGCCTATTAAAAACCTGAGGCCCTAGCAAGGCAGGGACAGAAGCTGCTGGATGGTGAGAAGAGCACATCAGCCAAAGAAGACACAAGCAGCTGGACGGCGAGAGGACACGGAGGGAACACGCCGGTGGAAGAGCACAGACAGACAGACAGACACTGGCGCCCCGGCAGGCCATCAGCTGGCGGGACAAGGCGCAGTTTGGCGGGGCAGTCGGAGGAGAGCTGGGGCCACTGAGCAGCCCAACTCTAGGGGAAGACCATCACCCTTATGGCTCCTCGATCTGCTGAGAGCTACTTCCCCTCAATAAAACTTTAAACTCATTTTCCAAGCTCACGTGTGATCAGATTCTTCTGGTACACCAAGGCACGAACCCGGGATACCGAAAGCCTTCTGTCCTTGCGACAAGGTAGAGGGTCTAATTGAGCTGGTTAACACGAGCCGCCTATAGACGGCAAACTAAAAGAGCACCCTGTAACACACGCCCACTGGGGCTTCAGGAGCTGTAAACATTCACCCCTGGACACTGCCATGGGGTCAGAGCCCCACAGCCTGCCCGTCTGTGTGCTCCCCTAGAGGTTTGAGCAGTGGGGCATGGAAGAAGCAAGCCACACCCCCATCGCATCCCCTGCGAAGGGGACAAGGGAACCTTTCCCGTTTTACTGCCAAACATCCTACCAGGCACGGGACAGCCCCCACACGACAAAGAATTATCTGGTTCAAAATGTCAATACTGACAGTGTTGAGAAACCCTTATAGGGTTAACCAGATAGGCAATAGATTGAAAAGATAATTCAATAAATTTAATTCCAGACAGAAGGCCCATGTTAAAATCCCTGTTTGAGATGTATAAATGTGGATACTTTTGATTTTAACCTTTCTTCCTCATTTTCCTCATCTATTAATAGGAATAATAGTACACATAACATTCATAGCAAACAAAATGTTCTGTATAATAATGTTAGCAATCATAATTAGACCAGTACAAAATATTTGATCCCAACTCCTCGCTCCTGCTCTACTTTTATAGTCTCCTGGGCAATGAAAATAATTTATAATTTGATACCTTGATATATGCTAAGTTTTAGATGCATTGTCTCTTTATTACATAACAATTCTTTGAGTTAGATCTTATTATCTCCATTACATAGGAAAGGAAACTGAAGTACAAAGATAATAAATGACTTACCCAAATTTACAGTTAGTGAGTTGCATAGCCAGGGTTTGAATGTATTTATACATTAAAGCCATTATTCTGTCCACTCTGTGGTGTGGATAGACTCCACATTTCTTTGGTTTACTTCTACCAGAGACACTTTGCACTTGTTTGTATTTGCCTCTATCACTGGTCTGTGAGATGCTCGGGGCAGGGACAATGTCTCAGTCACATGCACGTTCTTGTGCTCTGTGTATCACACCTTGAGGTTTTGAGCCATCCTGGGACATGGTGGCCACACTTGGCAGCCAATGAAGGGCCTATCTTTTTTCTATCAGAGACAGAAAAAACAATCACATGATTAGATTTACTTATTTGAAAGTGTACTCTGCTAGCAATGAAGGGTTAATTGTGTTAAAAGGCAGAAAAGTCAGGCTGGAGCCCGTTAAAATTAATTATAGGACTGTCAAGCAGAAGAGGTACCTATGCCTTCAAAGGCCATTAAGCAAGGTGCCACTAAACCCTTATGACAATCACATGTGGATTAACATCACATGTTTTAGAAACACAGTTGTCATTTTACTTTATATTGTAAACAACTAAATTCGCTGCACTCCATTGTCCTGTTTTCTTAAAGGATTAGTTTCAACTCTTCTTTCCAAATTTTAGGAAAAGGTAAAGAAATGCCACAGACCAGAAGAAAAAATATTCGCAAATCACATATCTGATAAAGGATTATACCCAGTATATTTGAAGAGCTCCCCGAACTCAAAATTGAGAACAAATAATCCAATAAAAAATAGGTAAAACATTTGTACAGAAAGCTCACCCAAGATGTACTAATGGCAGTAAGCACCTTAAAGATGCTCAACATCATTGGTTATCAAAGAACTGGAAAGTTAAACCACAATGTGCTACCACTACACACCTACTAGAATAACTAAAATAAAAAGACTGACCATACTAAGTGTTGATGAGGATGTGCAAAACTTGAACACTTATACACTGTTTGTGGGAATGTAAAATGGTAGAGCCACTTTGGAAAGCAATTTGACAGTTTCTTAAAAACTCAAATAAACACCTCGCATATGATCCAGCCATTCCATTCCTAGGTATTTACTAAAATAAAAGTATTTGTTCATACAAAGACATTTGCATGAATATACCTAACAGTTTATTTTGTCATAGCCAGAAACTGGAAATGATTCAAATGTCCATCAACAGGTGAGTGGATAGCCAAATTGTACATATATGGAATGAATACTACTCAACAATAAAAAGAATGAACTCTTTACACATGTAACAACACGGGTATATCTCAATATGCTAGGAAAGAAACCAGGCCAAAAAAAGTCCATACTGTATAAAATTCTAGAAAATTTTGTATAAAATTCTAGAAAAATGCCGACTAATCTACAGTGACAGAAAGCAGATCAGTGGTTCCTGGGGAGGAGAAGGGCGAGGGACTATAAAGGATGACAAAGAAATTTTGGGGGTGATGGATATACTTATAATCTTGATTGTGGTGATGGAACACATGGGTATATGCATATGTCACAATTTTAAAAGTTGTACACTTCACATATGTGCACTTTAATGCATGCCACTTATACCTCAATAAAGCAGTTAAAACAAATCTGTACTTGCTAACTATTAAATTATAGCTTTTATATACACATATATGTATTTAGGGTAATACGTATCAACATATAGATTGTCTTTCTCTGATGTGTGGGAAGGTCTTTCTCTTTCCTTGAGTTCTTTAAAGGAAGAAACTTCTTTAAGACAATATTTTCATAGGAGGAACCTCTGTATCTTTTGCAATACTATTAGTAAAGATTGTTTTTCCACATTTGTTGGAGCTGATTTGGAATCTTGCTGAAATCTGTTGAAATCTGAGGGCGAATACAAAACTCTGATATTTGAAAATATCAGCTACCAAAACCCTAGAGGGCATGTCATGACATAGCTTCATGATCTGTTATCAGAAGTAGAAAGCAACAACATGAAACATCTGTGTGCCCCCATGGGTCAGTCGCTAGTATCCTCGCAGTGTCTCGATAGAATCACATGTATGCTAAGGTAAAAGATTCATTCTTTAAGAAAATGTTATCAGACAATCTTATTGCCATAATTATTGACATAATTATTGTCATATATTAATAATCAGATGGGATAAAAATTCTGGATTTGCAAAACCTAAAAATGTAACTAAGAAAAAAATACGTAAAATATACATAAATATACATAAAACTTCTCCAATTTTACTAGTATCAGCAATATAAACATTTAGTGGTATTTATTACTAATACATAAATATTAGTACATATATTACTACAAATATTTATAACACTAATATATTACTAATGCAAATTAGTAATATATATTACTAATTGGTAATATGTTAGCAATGTATATATAGTAATATATATTGCCATTAACTAAATATATATTAACTAAATGCTAATTAGTAATATATTAGTAACACCAATAATGGGTTATTATGTGTATATAACAATATAATTATATGATAAACAATTTATATCATTAATATATTAGTTATTTTATATATTGGCTACTAATATTACTGTTAAATACTACTAATATTGATAAGAGCAATAATAAGAAAAATAATAATAGCTACCATTTGATTATTACTATTTACAGAGTGTTATTATTCCTTTTGTTTTATAAATGAGTGGGAAAGTACGTCCAAAGAGGTTACACAACTGTCTCAAAAACACACAGCTAGTAAGTAGTGGATTTGGGATGCAAATTCAAGAAGTCTGATTCCAGATCCCAAGGTTTTAGCCTCATATTTGTCTGATGTGTCACTTGGGTCAATCAATCTGAATTTCTGGACAGTGAGAAAAACTAAATACAAAGTCAAACTTAAAAGCAACAAGGCATCCCAAATACCAAGTACTACGTTTTTACCTTGGTCAGAAGGAAAAAGTGAGTTTTGTTTTAGTCATATGAGGTCACACTAACTGTTGAACACACACTCTCATGCCTCAATACAATTATGCCTAATTTTTTCACTTACTTTTTGGACCAGAGCATGTTGGAGCCAGGGCAGCTGCCCCAGGCAGTCACTTAGAGGTACAAGCTCCTTGCACTGAGTAATTCCCTTATCTCCTATGTTCTCAGATTATCTTCTGCACGGTATACATCTGGCTGATAAATGAGAAAAGGTTGAGGGCATAGAGGATTGCTTGAGTCTTCTTATGGGCCTGGCCTGCGTGTGACATTGATCACTCCTGTCCAGAAATCAGTTCCATAGTTCAACTGATTTTAAGGCCAGAGGCAAATGTGGTCTGTGTTTCTAGAGGGAAAATAAAATAGGACTTGGTGACTACACAGTAATTCTCTGCCATAAGTTTCTGTAGTATTTTCACATAGAATTGGATAGAGGACAAGCAGCTGACATCTGGAAGGACAAGAGCAGTTGAGTTCCTAAATGTTCTATGAGAACTGCTGAATTAGAACCCCTGAGTGAGGGAAGGTAATGTGCCCTTTTAAACTAGCATGCTGTGTGATTCTGTACACACACTGAAGATTGGGAACTACTGGCCTAGAAGTTATCAGGGCCCAAGCCAACTAAGTGTAACTAGTTGAAGATGAAAATGTTCATGCTAATTCTGAACCTTTAGGCCCCCATGACTTATACCCAACCTGATCTATAGTCATAAAAGCAAGGTAGTACCTCTGCCTCTGCTGAGGGATACTACTTCAGAATCCAGGGTAGGATGAGGTGAATTAGGCAGCCAGGGTTGAAAATCTAAGGAGGGTTCCTCTTAAGTTCATTCAAGAGCAGACTTGGTATATGAAACATTACAAGAACCTTGCAGGAACTGAGAGTGAGTGTCTCCTTAAATTTTTTGTTCTAGGTAACACTTGCCTGTCTTCATATCCAATCCAGTCCTCCTGACTTTGCTCCCGAGAGTTATCTTCAGCTCATGATATCATTCATTCAAACATGAATTTATTAAACAGATTATCTACTTATTTATCTATCTATTTCCAAAAAAAATCAATAGCTAGTGTGATCTAGTAATAGAACACAAGTTTAAAGCTGTATCTGTGTGTTTCCTTTACACATTTCTATGGCTATATTTATAATACCATTTGATGGGAATGTATGAATATGTATTGAGAACTTTCTAGTTGCCATTAAATATCTATATTGTGCTGAAGAAGTCAGACAAAAGTGCAAGTAAATATATATTAATTAAATGATTATAAGTAGTGCCAAGTGATTGATGCTGGGAGAGAAAGTTGGGTATAGGGATTTACTTAGGTAGACTGGCCCTGTAAGACTTTCCTGAGAAAGGGACATTTAAGCAGAGATCTGAAGCATGAGAATGTTTAATAGATATCTTTTAATACTGATTGTCAATATTATATGATATAGGATCATGTGAACACATTGCTAGGGTCACTTACAGTGCCCTAGAGCACATCTGCCTCTGGGTAGGGGAGGGGACATTTGCTTCTTTTCTGCATAGAGGAGATGATTTTTCTAGCCCTGGAAGATTTAATGGAGCAAAATATCATTTTGGAATCTCAGGATGACACATCTTTGGGAGCACTGGGAAACTGTATTCTTGATATGGTAACCAGGCTTTCTCAGAAGTCACAAGCAACAAACAGTGTGACCTACCACCTTAAAGTGGTAACTGCATTGGCAGGGCATCTAGTGGAAGACGAGGGGCGTTTACCATGAAAGTGCATGAGTCATGAGAAGATTATAACAGAGATGAGGCACCCCCTTCCTCCAGGCTTTCCCAGAAATTACTGGGGGACAGGTCTTTGTCCTCAACTATGAAATATATTATTTCTGTTAATATCACTAAATTAATGCCTATGGGAAATTTGGGTAATGCTACTTTATTTTCAAATCCAAGAACCAATCTGCAGCTTGTACCAAATGAATATAGACAGTGACAAATGCCAGGAAGTTTCATTCACAACCCCATGTCAAACAGATGTTGTGCTCTGGATCCAATCATCTCCCAAAAGGCAGCCAGGCACCTGTCCAATGTTGGCCTTGGCCAAATATCGAACAAAGACCCAAACAAAGAATACGTAGTTGTGGCCTTATATATGACCAAGTTCTCATTCCTAAGTTCCTCAGCTACATGAAATGCTGCCTAAATTAGCAAAGTTTGCAGATATAGTACCCAAGAAGCAACTGTGAGGCCAAATGCATCCCATCTGAATCTCCTGGAAAAATAGTACGTATGTCTGGCCTTCATTCAGAAAGACCTGTCTTTCCTATCCTATTACTCACCAATAAAACGTGGTTCTGTTCTACTCTCTTTTCCTAAAAGGCAACACAAAATTTCTACTTTTATATACACAGAGGCATCCCTAGAAATACTAAGAGGATAAAGAGGCAAGTGAGGGTGAAGAAAAGCAAAATTGTAGCGAGAGATTTCTTTTTTCCTTCAGACAGAATTTTGATCTCATATTTTCCTTTCCACCAAATAGTCTAAGTTTTTCATCATCACAGTGCACCTACATTATCATTTGGTTAGCATCTACTGTAGGCCAGTCGTGTCACTTATATCATACCATTTGGTTTTCAGGACCATCTTGCTAAATAAATATAATTATTATAACCATTTCAGGAGGCCAAGGCGGACTGATCACTTGAGGTCAGCAGTTCGTGACCAGCCTGGCCAACATGATGAAACCACATCTCTACTAAAATACAAAAATTAGCTGGGCGTGGTGGCAGGCACCTGTAATCTCAGCTACTCAGGGGGCTGAGGCAGGAGAATTGCTTGAACCCTGAAGATGGAGGTTGCAGTGAGCTGTGATGGCACCACTGTACTCCAGCCGAGCCTGGGCGACAGAGTGAGACTCCATTTCAAAAATAAATAAATAAACAAATAAATAAATAAACAAAAAGGCATAAAGTAAGGCTCAGTGATTTTAAAAATTAAAAAAAAAACAACCTAGTAGGTTAGTAATGGTGGAGCTCCAGGGCTCTATACATACTGCAGCCTCTGGATTTTAATTCAGATAACAGCACTATCCAATGTTAGAATTGTTTGCTTTTTAATATTGGCCAAGGGCAGGAAAAACATTTTAAATAAATTTTAACAGAAAAGCAAGTATATAAATAAATAAGTTTCCTGCCTCATTCTGAGCCATATGCTGCCAGCACTAAGCTTCATTCTTTTTTATATTTCTTTAAAAAGGTCTTTCAAAAGCAGAAGAGGCATGTGCAATAATAGACGTTCTGTAAAAATATACAATTTTAAGCTACCATTTATTTCTAGAGGACTTACTGAGTAATCTGAGCAATTTAAATATACTTCCTTCTCACAATAGCCCTATGAAATAAATATGACCCATTGTATAGAAGAAGGAATTGAGGTTTAAAAAGATTAAGTATTTTGTGCAAAGTAGCAAGAAGAAGATTGAGAGAGTGAACTAATATTCGGGCCTGTCTGACCTGAAAATTTATTCACTGAAATATTACACTGAACTTCTTGCATTCATAAAATGACAGTCAGGTGTATCTTTCAAAGTTACTCTTTTTATGCTGGTTTAGAAGTTAAAACATTTCTCTCCTTTACTCACCTCCCAAGCACTACCTAGTGCAGTATAGTCTGAGTATGGTGTTTGGAGCCAGGATGTGTGAATTTAATTCCCAGCTACAGCATTTACTAAATGCGTGAACTCAAACAACTGAATTAACCCCTCTGTCTCGGTTTTCTCATCTGCAAAAGGGACATAGAACTAGTGTCTATGTCATAAGTTACTGTCAGGTTTTAATGACCTAGTATGTGGAAAGCACTAAGAAGAATGTATGACACATAGTAAGTACTATGTTAGTGTTTGTAGAGAAGAATTTATGATGCATATTATGTTAGTGTGTATATATAGAAAAATACATGATGCGGCTGGGCGCAGTGGCTCACATCTGTAATCCCAGCACTTTGGGAGGCCGAGGCAGGCGAATCACCTGAGGTTGGGAGTTCGAGACCAGCCTGACCAACATGGGGAAACCCTGTCTCTGCTAAAAATACAAAAATTAGCTGGGCATGGTGGCACATGCCTGTAATCCCAGCTACTTTGGGGGCTGAGGCAGGAGGATCGCTTGAACCTGGGAGGCGGAGGTTGTGGTGAGCAGAGATCATACCACTGCACTCCAGCATGGGTGACAGAGTGAGACTCCGTCTCAAAAAAAAAAAAAAAGTAGATGATGTATTTCTTTAGAAAAGGAACAATAATGTAAAAAACTCACTGAGGGCAAACACTAAAATAAAAAAAAAGAAAGAAAAATATATGTTGCATAATAACTACTATATTAGCGTTGTAAAGAATCTATCATACGTAGTAAGGTCTGACTTCTTTTGCTTCCCCTCATCTCTCTTGGCATGCCCTACTCCATCTGTTACCTCAGTATCAGGTTGGTTTAGGCGTAGTCTGACAGTACCCACCTCAGCTATGACATACATCTCTCACTTTCTGCCCTGGACATTCTCTGACATTGTGGGGTGGTTCCTCTACTGGTACCTACCAGGAATTGTATCTGGAAGTGTGAGTGAATTATCTCCCCACGTGGCAACACCTGGCCAATGAGAAATGGGAGCAGGTGAATAAATGCCTCCCCTCTTCATCTCTCAAGAGAGACTCATTTCACATTGGTCCTTGGGAGTTGAGGGGCATGGCAGTGGATAGAGCTCTTAGGATAATCAGTCCAAGCCTCTGGAACTTCATAAAGCGATATGCATTCCCATGCTTGCCCTGTGACGGTACTTTATTATTGATGCCAACATGCTTCTCATTCCATTTTGTGTATTATATGGAGCTAAGTAGAACAGAAAGGCACAGAAACTAACCCCATTGTATCACATATTATACGGATGGAATCTTGTTTGCTTTGGCCTAATAGGACCTAAGTAATTTGCCTTCAGTAAGAAGTCAGCTCAATTCAACAAATAAAATATGATGCATGAGAACTCAGCTGATGTGGGCTGTATTTCACATCTATGTTTAATTAGTTCTGAGACCCCAGGAAAGATACTAAATCACTTTAAGTCCCAAATATCTTATTACAAAAAAATTGGTAGATGTTTGTTGATTTTTAGATTCTTCTTAGATTAAAATTCTAACTATCAGTGCCTTTTCACAGCACTTCCTACACTGTACAAATGATTTGGAGCATATATAAAGAAAATAAATTCAAGATTATTAAAAATCTTATAGTCAATCTTATTTGAAATGGATTTGATAACACTTTTATTCATGTATTTGCAATTTTTTAAAAATTTAAAATAAATTTAACATAATTACAATATAAAAATAATCTAACCATTATCCATATGGTATACAGGCTATAGTTTGAAAATGCTTCTTATAACAGCATTCCTATAATTTGATTCTTATACACCTCATAGTATTAATACTATTCATAGTTCCTATTTGGGGAAAAAGAAACTAAATTCAAAGTGACCCTATGATTTTCTTGCAGCTACATGTTTAGTAACTAGTGGACACAGAGCTCTTTTCACTGAGAAACTTGTCTTTATAAAAACTGGTTTTCTACTAGAACCATAAAAAATAAACAAAAACAAACACTGAAAGCTAGGAATTTTAAATGTTTAACTAGACAGATAAAGATAAGATAAATATCAATATGGGAACCACTCTTATTTGTAGAAATATGCACGCTTCTTGCTTGTCTATTAAAATCTTTGAGGTCAGAAATAAGTGTCATATTTAATGTTTTGTGTTCTCACTTCTGACCTGCACACAGTAAGTGCTAAATAATTAACAACAAGATATATGAATAATTAAGAGATAAATTGAGAATATGAGAATGAGAATTAAGTGTGTTACCTTCAGGATTCCTTCTCTAACTCCCAAGCCCCAGTCAGGGCAAGGTGCTTCTCTGCTCTGACAATGCCGAGATCATGATGACGTTTATTGTGGGATACTGGAATGCTCTCTTCTATGGCCGTGTCTTGATAGTTTGAGAACTACATGAATGGAAGTATTGAGACTTAATTATCTATTTGTCCTGTGCCCCAAGCATGTGGTAAATACAAGAAATACGTGGCGAATCAACAAAGAAATGGACAAGAATAATTTGGAAGAGAGAGAACAATTTTGTAATTTGGGATTTATTAATATGTGATGTTATTTGAAGCTGGGGAGAGGAGTGGGATTAAAAACACAGGAACTAGACCTCAGGGAATGTTCAAAGTTAGTAGGAGAATGGAGAGGAGTCACTGTAGATAAATTGGGAGAACCACAAAACGTGGGATTATGCAAATATAGAAAAAGGTGGTAAACCATTCTCGTGGTCTTTCCATTATGATGCACTTCTTTTACCTTGGAAAAATTTATATTTGGCATGGATACTTAGAGTACCGCCTAAAGTTGTGATTTCATTTCATTTTGAGCTTGTATAGTCATAGCTGCCACCTCAGGGACGCTAAAGCAAGTGAGGCTCTGAAAATATGTAACTTTGAATCTGAAATTTCTAATCTTTGCTGTGTGGGCTGGAGCAAATGCTTAGCCTGAATATGCTTCAGTTTTGTTTGAGTAGTGAAAACATCACCATTTTCCCTCATTGGGCTGTTGTGTGCAGTCACTAATAAAACACTGTGATAAAGCCCTTTGCAAATATGAAGTGCTATTGAAATGTAGAGTAATACACTGGACATCTTTGTTTTCCATGAGACACATCCCACGAGACGCTTCCTTCCTTCCAGAACATGTACACTCAATGAAGTGTCCATCTGGCAAGTAAGACTCTGCCAAAAGTGGAAAGGCAAATTATTGTAAGGTAAACAGCTGAGTGCTAGTGTGCAAAGGTGGTAAAAGACTTGTAGTCCTGCCTGTATAACGGTTAGGATAGGGATTAGGATGCACCAGAATGTACAATATACTCAGTATTTTCCCCAGGGAGAATGAAGGCAGGGAAAATTTCTGGCTACCTGGGCCCCTTTGCCTTCCCTCTAAAAACATTACACTTGGCTAATGGAGCTGTAACTTTGTTTTGATTTCCTGAGTGGTCTTGAGTTACCTAATATCTGGCCTGCTTCCCTAGATGCATGCCTCTTAGATCTCTACAGTAAAATCATACTTAAACCATTTTCATTAGGAACGGAATACTACACGATCATAAAGTACCCCATGGAATGCCTTGATTAGTAGAGATCAAAGGCCGAGCTTCATTAGTTTTGCTTTCTTTCCCCTCCTACTTTGCCTCTGTGTTAAACTGCATTAACCTGACTAAGCCAAGCTCTCCCAAGTTTGTACAATCTGGAAAAGATAACTTCTCCTGAGAAGTCTGGCTTTTCTTTGGAGCACATGGCTTGCAGGTTTTGTGTGGCTCAGGGTACAGTCAACAAGCTGTCTATTTGATGGAGGGAACCAGCCCCTACTCCAAAAGTCGGATGGCTGTGGTTTCTTCTGTAATACCTTCTCTGGTTCAAAAAGACTAGGATTAACACTATGGCCAAAGGTTAGGAGTCTATGAACCTGGCTTTCCTCACCAAATTGAGTCATTTCAAATGCAATCAAGGGCCAAATCCCTTAACAAAACTGTTCACCACACTGTGGCGGTAAAGGGTGCTCTCTTTGCTAAGGCAGACTTGAGTTTAAATTCTGGCTCCTTCACTTATCTCAGCTTCAGGTTTCTCATATGTAAATTGGGATATCAGTGCTGACTTCACAGGATTGTTGTAAAGACTAAGGGAGATAATGATTACAAAACACGGAGCACAGTGCCTAGCATACGAAAAGCACTCAAGAAATGGTGACTGTATATACCCACCAAGTCAATGCACCCTTACAGTTCTAGAGAGAAGAGCTGATGCAAACACTGTGACACACTATTTTTTGGAAAGTGTTTCCAATTGCTCAGCTCCAGCAGCCTCCAAATTTCTTTTGGATAAATATCCAAAAGTGAGGAATGGAAGACGTTTCCTTGGATTAGCTATTTGGAGCCAGGCAAACCTCAAACTTTCCCACAAGCACATGGAAAAGGATGTGTACTCTTGGTCTAAGTGCAAGAGACACAGTGGAAAATCTGGCTTTCTGCACTGTGGGGCTGAGACACACAGCATAGAGGCATGGTAAGCTTTTTCTTTTTACTCCATTTTTTAAATTGACAAATAAAAATTGCATATGTTTGTTGTGTACAACATGGTATTTTGAAATATGTATAAGGATAAGGTTTTTTTTCTACATAAATCTAAAGTAGAATTTGGCCATTTCACAATGGAAAAGTGGAACCTCTTCCTGACATGTTGGTTGAAGTCTCATTTAACAGTATCAGTTCTTTCCCCTATCTCTGTAGTAGTCATAAATTTTCTATATTATGATAATAGTACAATAAAATAAAAGCAGCTGCTCTTATTATATTACCCAAATTTACTCTCATGCACTTTGTTTACTCTCTGGAGTACTTACTGCCCTGTACTATTGAAGTGGGCATTTTCATTTTATTATTTGAAAAGATGAACTAAATGTGTCTACTACCTTCACTTCCCATTCCTACTGCCCTAGATACTTGTGGAGAAACTGAAGTGAAATCTTATCCTTATGCCTCCAATTCTCCCTCTCCCAGGAGGTAATTAACAACATATCCAGTGGGACATCATTGAAGAGACACACCTGTGGGATACACTCTACGGGAGACTACAACAGAGGGAACCAAAGCTCCCAGAAGTTAACTAGTGCTTTTGTCCCTGGACTTCAAGACTTCACCTATAAAAATATAGCACAAGTTTGGCTTCCATTTATAAAGTGTAAGACCCTCATATTTTAAGCATATAAAACACTTAAGGTTTCAATTATTAAGGATGATAGACTGCTTTCTGAGAATTTTTTTATATTATATTATAGATAACAGTTGTTTATCCATCAGTGCCCCAATAGACTTTGAACTTTTGAGGACCAGATGATATTTATCTTTGAATATTCAGCTTGCTATAGTGCCTAGCATATGAAAGGCAGTAAAATGTGTCCTGATTTACTGGCTGAATGAATACATGAATGAATGTAATCAGTGTATAACTCAGCTACCTAAAGGTTTACTGTGAGGGTGAATTTTATGTGTCAACTTGACTGACCAACTGAGTGCCCAGATAATTTGGTTTAAACATTACCTCTGGATGTGTCTGTGAGGCCGTTTCTAAATGAGATTAACACTGGAGTCAATAGGCTGAGTAAAGTAGATTGCTCTCTCCAAATGAGTGGTCTCCATCCAAGGCACTGAAGGCTTGAATAGAAGAAAAGACTGAGTTTAAACAAAGTCCTTCTTTGTACTGACTGTCTTTGACCTGGGACATAGGTCATCTCTTGCCTCAGACTCAGACTTGAACTTTGACTGAAACTTATACTGTCGGCTCTCCTGGTTCACAGGTCTTCAAACCAGGGCTACAAATATACCATTAGTTCTTTTGGGTCTGGGCTTTGTAGCTTCAATAACTATGTGAGCCATTTTTTAATAATATCTAGTAGAAGAGATTATAATATTATATAAAAAATTAATAACATATATAAATAACATAATGTTATCATATTAATAATATATAATATGTTATGATAATGTATTATATATCACATATAATTATTATATATGATATAATATATAATTCTATAATATATAATTCTATATAATACATTATTTTAGATTAATATTACTGACTATATATTACTCTATTTATAGGACTATATATTACTACTATATATAGTCCTATATAGAGAGTATATAGTCCTATATAAAGAGTAAGTCAGTAATATTAATACTAATTAGCAATATATAGTACTAAATATTACTAATATATAGTCAATAATGTTAATCTATATATAGAATTTATAATAAATTATTATTAACATTCTTTTTGTTAGGCTAAAATAAATTTTTATTAAATGTTAGATTTATACACAGTTCACAAATTCTTTACAAAGAATTGCCAATCCTTGTCCAATTTGGTAGTAGTCTCTCTACAGATTTGGAAATTCTGCTGTGAAATAGGGTTTATAAGATATTCCTTTTAGAAAGCATCACAATGCTAATTTTAGGCAAAACAGTGTTTAAAACTGAAGTCTGCATAGAAGTGGAGTCAAACACCATTAGCCTTTATCCCAGTGACAAAATAATATAAAATAAACCTTAAGCTGACTTACTAAGAAAACAATGAATAAATATTCTGTAAACTTCTCAAATTCACCTACAATTTTTGATTACTTTTAGAAGCAGTACTACTGCAAGATATCAACAACCACACTATGTACCCAAATAAAATCAGTGTTAAGAATAAAATATTATATAATTCTTTAATAGAATTATATAAGGTGTATATAAGTCCTGTTGTTTCTGATTCTCTGAAGAATTCTAATACTGTAACTTTATTGATTTGTTTATAAATAGAATCATCCATAAGCTTATGTAATAAATTCATAACATTGTTTATTATTATATTGTGACTAATATTACAAACTCAGATATTAGAGTTGATGGCAATTTAATTGGAATTGCAGATTGAAGTCTTCATTTTTGGTTTCCTAGAAATTTGCTTTCTTACAAGTCACTGATTCAAGCCAATGTTTCTGAATCCTGTGGTGCTGCTGTGGTGGTTGCTCAGACACGCAGACCACTCACTTTCACTAAAACATACAGGAAGGAAGAAAGTCACAGTCCTTATCAACAAGAGGGCTACACCTCTATAAGACAGACTGAAACAAATCTGAGTAAGCAAGTGAGCTTCTGTTGTTTAAGAGAGTAGTGCATGGTTTGCTTTGAAATTAATGATCCTCCCGCTTGGGGCAGGCTCGCTAGCACAACGGGCAGTGGTAGTGGTGTTAGCTGCCTCTAAGCTTACCCCATTATGCAGAGAGGGTTGGGAAGAAGAAAAATAAAGTTCTTGGAAGGTAATGTGTGAGGCAACTCTTACGCACCAGGTTCTATATAAAGCATTTGAACACACACAAATTTATGTAAGCCTTCTGATAACTTGAGTTGTTTGTCTTTTTTTTGCAAATTAGAAAAGTGAGATTGAGAGAGATTAATTATGTAATCTCATGGATCTGAGAAGAGAACAAGCCAGATTCAAACTCAAGGTTGATACCAAAAGACAGATTCTTTCCACATCACCATTAAAGGGAGACAGGCAAGTGAAAGGGCCAAAGTACAACATTTAGAGTCAAAGACACCGAGGTTTAAATCCTGGCTCAACCAGTTACTACCCAATGTACCTTTAGATAAGTTCTTGAGACACATCTTCTTCATCTGAAAATGCAAATAATGCTGTAAGTCATAGATCTGTTGGCAGAAAATAAGATATTTTCAAAGCACCATAAATGCCAAATGATTTTGGCTTTAAAAGCGACTGCAGACTCAGCAATGACCTCAGCTGGACTGCTTTTCCCAGGTAAAGAGTATGCTGCCATGGACTGACCTCGTGCCTGATGCTCCAGCAAAGGCTGGTTGTGACAGAGTCGGTTTCTACACACCCCATGGTGTGTCAATAGCGCTGCTGTTGAAAGGAACATATTTGCAGGGGAATCTTGCCAAGAAGCAAACATTACAGTTTGTGCTCCTTGAAAACTGTAAAAATAAGATTAGATTAAAAGGACTCCAGGGGTTGTTTGGACCTCAGGAGGGAATGGAAGTTTGTAACTATTTGAATGACTTAGTACATGTTCCACTATTGTCTTCTAAGACCTCTAAGGCTCCCTTTACCCCCATTGTCTTGATATCTTTTAGGATATCATAATAGGTGACCTACTTATTCATAAGTAATAATTTTTTTGTGTGTAAATACAAAACTCTCTCCTCCAAAATTTATACGTGTTAAGAAGTATCAAGGGAAATCTGAGGGAGGGAAAAGGAAACAACAGAGAAATTATAGAAAATTTTTACTAGTTTGCGGATATTTAAAGAATGGGCACATTCTTTGTCTTCTTTCATGTATCTTCATAGTGACTGATTCTTGAATTTTAAAATTATGACTAACAATGATTGATAAATATCCCTTTGAACATGATTGAATTTTATTGGCTGCAGCTTCAAGCTACAATTCAGTAAACTGTTTAGGTAGCCAAGACTTCTTATTCCTGGAGGTGTCACTTCTAGGAAATATAAACGGGAAAACCAAGCCTCATAAAGAAAAAAGAAAAGAAAATACTAAAATATAAACTGCTTAAACATTAGATGCAATGAGAAGAAATCTTCCAGAAACTATCTCTTCTTTCACTGAATACTGATGGAACTAATGTCTGTCTTACTCAATTACCAAAATATTTCAATTTAAATCCTCCGTTATATTCAGAAAAAATATTCACATTGGTTATTCATGTAATCCTCACAACACCGTGAGAAGCTTTTATTAACTCCCTTCTATGGATGGGGAATATGGATGAGGTTCAGAGATTTTTAAAGATTTACCAAATCTACACTGGCAATAAACGTAAGGTTACAAACATGCTTGTCAGTTTCCTAATTGCAAGTTCCCTTTCTTATTCCATGCCACCACCATTCTGTTATAGGATCTGTCTTATTTGTGTTTGTTTCATTTCCTTATTTACATTCTAAGCTCTCAGAAAGTAGGCCAAGTCTTCACTTTTGTTGTATCCTCCCAATTGTTCAGTGATTGGTTCATGAGTATCTGTTGATTATCTGTTTGATAAAAAAAAGTCTTGCTATTTTCATGGTACAGACACATGTTTTGTTAGATTTGTACCTAAGTATTTAATTTCCTTTAGAACAGTTGTAACTGGTTTTGTGTGTTTAATTTCAGTTCCACGTGTTCATTTTTATTATAAAGAAATACAATTGAATTTTATGTTTTGATCTTGTATCTTATGACCCTGTTGAATTCGCGTAGCTCTGGGAGGTTTATTTTCAGGGGAGTAGATTCCTCGGGATTTTCTATGTAAAAAATCATGTTATCCACCAGTAGTGACAGTTTTATTTCTCCCTTTCCCATCTGTATGCATTTTATTTCTTTGCCTTCCCTATTCCAATGGCTAGAACTTTCAGCACTTTTTTGAATAAAAGTGATGACAGCACATATCATTGCCTTGTTCCTTATCTTCAAGGACAGCTTCCTATTTTTCACCATTAAGATCGATGTTAGCTGTAGGAATTTTGCAGATTCTCTTCATAAATTTTAGGAAGTTCCCTTCAATTCCTAGTTTGTTATTTATTTATTTATTATTATTATTTTTTTACCATGAAATGGTATTAGATTCTCCCAAATCCTTTTTCTGCATCAATTAATATTATATTATTTTTCTTTTTAGCCTATTAATATGGCAGTATACATTGATAGATTTGTGAATGTTGATGGAGGCTTCATATTTAGAGAAAATCCCACTTAGTCATGGTGCATAATTCTTTTCATGCATTGCTGTATTTGGTTTGCTAATATTTTAAAGCATTTTGGGTCTAAGTGTATGAGATGTTGGTTGGTAGTTTTCGTTTCTTTTTTGAACATCTTTGTCTGCTTTTGATAATACTAGCCTTATTAAATGAAATGAGAAGTATTCCTACAGTTGATGATTTGTTGATTTGTATTCCCCTTCTCCTTCTCTCTCTCTCTCAGTCTTATCGGATGTTAATCAATGCTGTTTTTTTCAAGAACCAGATTTTTCCTTCGTTGCTTTATTATTTTCATGTTTTCAACATCATTGGTTTCTGTTCTTATTTTTATTTCCTTCCGTTTCTTTTGGGTTTATTGTGCTCTTCCTTTTTTTCTTCTTCTTTTTTTTTTTTTGTCAGGTAGGAACTTAGATTATTTATTTGAGATATCTCCTCATTCTAAGGTAAGGATTTAGTATTATAAAATTGCCATTCAACATTGTTTTACCTGCATCCCACATGTTTTGATAGTTGCACTTTTACTTTCATTCAGTGCTATGTGTTAACTGTTAATAGTTCCATTGAGATTTCTTTTTTGGTTATTTAGAACTGTGTCATTTAATTTATAAGTATATAGAGATTTTCCTGTAATCTTTCTGTTACTGATTTCTAGTTTGATTCCATCATGGTCAGATAATATACTGAGTGTGGTTCAATTATTTTAAATATATTGAGGCTTGTTTTATGACTCAAGATATTGTCTATCCTGATGAACATTCCATTGGAGTGTAGAAAAAAAGTGTATTCTGTTTTTGTTGGATGGAGTATTCTATATATGCTAAGTAATTGATGTTGACTGATTTTTTTTTCACATCTTATATATTCATGCTAATTGTCTGTCTAATAATTCTATAAGTTGTGGAGCAAGAGGTGTTGAGGTCCACCAGCTACTATTGTAGACTTTTCTGTATTTCTTTTCAGCTCCATCAATTACTGCTTCATGTACTTTTGAGGCTCCATTGTTTAGTGCATACACATTTAGGATCATTATGTTTTCCCAGTGGATTATTTCTGTTATCACTGTGTGATGATTGTCTTTGTCTATAACATTTTTTTTTGTTCTGAGTCTACTTCATCTGATATATTTGTAGCCACTCCTGCTTTTTTTGATGAATGTTTGCATGATATATCTTTTTTCATCCATCCTTTGTCTTCAACCTACATATGTCATTGAATTTGAAGTGAGAACCTTTTAAACAGAATATAGTTTGGGGTCAAGTTTTTTTTAAGCCACTCTCCTTTATCCACTTTCCTTTACCCTGTAATTGGCATATGTAGACTATTTACATTTACATTGATGTATTAGGGCTCAAGTCTGCGATTTTACTATTTGCTTTCTTTCTGTTTCTTATTCCTTTATTCCTGCCTTGTCTTTTGTTGCTCAGAAATTCCTGTAAATGACCAAAATATTTTTTGAATCTCACTTAATCTGTTTAGCTTATTTTTTAGTGTATTGCTTTGTAGTTGATTTTCTTGGTAGTTGCTCTGGGTATTACAATATGCCTATGTGACTTTGAGTAAAGTATGAAAACTTTACATCTATTCAGGTACTTTTATCCTCCCATTTTAAAATATCACTGTTTTGAGTGTTACATGGTGCTATAATGTTTGTTTCAATCATCACATATGATCTGGAAAATTCATGAGAGAAAGGGTAGTCTATTGTGCCTACTCATATTTCTCAACTTTCTGTTATTCTTTCTTCATTCTAGATGCTCCAAATTATTTTTTTTATCATTTTTTTGTTTGAAGAATTTTCTTTTGTCATTTTTTAAGGGTAGGTCTGCTAGTGACAATTTTTTTTTTTTAGTTTTTATTCATCTGAGAATAATTTCATTTACTCTTCATTGTTGAAGGATATGTTTTCTTGGATACAAAATTCTCAGTTCACAGGAGTTTTGTGTTTGTTTTTTTCAGAAGTGGAAAAATATTGTGTCAATGCCTGCTGGCCTCTATCAGTTCAGAGGAGAAATCTGCTGTCACTTGAATTGGTGTTCCCTTATAGAAAATATGTTGTTTTTTTCTGGTTACTTTTAATTTTATTTCATTGCTTTTAGTTTTCAGAAATTTAATTATGATATGTCTTGATGCTTCTTCAGATTTATCCTCTTTGGAGCTGTTTTTAGTCTTACCATTTCCATTTCATTCTTTATTATAATATAAATATTTGCTGAGATTTTATTACTCTTTTATGTGTTTAAGAGAATTAGTAACTGCTTGTTGAAACATTTTCATAAGGGGTGCTTTGAAATCCAAGTCAGATAATTTCAACATCTGATTTTTCTATTAAATGTTATTTTTTTGTGTTTTCTTATTAGGATTAGATTTTCCTGGTGCTTGACGTAGTGAGTAATGTCTTGGAACAGTTAAGCTACTATATATGTTAGGGGACTCTGTTAAAATTTTCATTTAGCAGTTAGTCACCCTGTTTTGGTTTAGCACATAAGCCCTGTTCTACTTTGTGAGCTATGGTTTCACGACAGCCTAATTTTCAGAGTCTTCTTGGTGCTATTTTGGTCTGCTTGTTTTATCTGGTGCCACTGTGGCTCCTACTGGTCCTTACTGCTTTAGGAGAAGTTACTGGAAGTTACTGCTGGTTGGGCTACCTGATGCCTCTAGGTTGGGGAAGGGAGTTTCTGTCCTGCAGGAACAAAGAGCCATTCCTAAGTGGGGTACTTGTTTTTGCTGACTCCCCATACTTGTGGGAGAAGAAAAATGTGTTTCCCAAGCTAGGGACATTTGTTGTGGCATAATTCCCATTGCTGATGCCCCTGGCTACAGAGTTCCTCTGGTTTGGGGAAGAGGTGTCAGGTCCAGGAGGAAGAAGTGTGCTTCCCAATGGCTGCTTATTGTCAGTGGAGCTTCCCATTCAATCTCCTTGCCAGTTCTGCTAGATTCACCTGGTGTAGTTGGCAGAACTTGTATTCAGTAGGGGAAGAAACAGGCCTACCTCAACCACCTTGTGTTGCTATGTCAGTGGTTGTGAAATATCCTGCCTGGATCACCTTCTGATATCGTTTGGACAATTGCCCAAATTTCATGTTGAAATGTAATCCCTAAAGTGGAAAGTGGGGCCTTGTCAAAGGTGTTTGGAAAATGGGGAAGATCCCTCATGACTAGCTTGGGCCATCCCCTTGGTGGTAAGTGAGCTCTCGCTCTAAATTCATATGGAGTTTGATCATTTAAAAGTGTGTAGCATCTCCCCCCGAACTCTCTCTCTTACTTGCTCCAGTTCTCACCTATGATGTACCTGCTACCCCTTTGCCTTCTGCCATGAATGGAAGCTTCCTGAGGCCTCCTCGGAAACAGATGCCACTATGCTTCCTGTAAAGTCTGCAGAGCCTTGAGCCAATTAAACCTATTTTCTTATAAATTACCCAGCCTCAGGTATTTCTGAGGCTGGTTATAGGACAGTCTTCTGTGGAGCTGTTCTTCTCGTGCTGGGATCCCTACCCAGACTGTGCTCTCCTTTCCACCTTTGAAAATTCTCCTTTGGTGTCTCTTGCATTATTTTCTGGATTTAGGTTTGTACTTAATGGGGAAAAGCAGAAAGAGACAAGTCTATGCTATCTTAACATATAGCTTTATCTATGCTATATGTTAAGACTGGAAGTCTCACCTTCATTTTTAAAAACTTATTTTCACTGATGATGCACATTTAGAATTTTATTGATTCTGACCAGAAGTCTGCTGCCATTCTTTTCTTTGTCCTCTGTATGTTTAGCATCTCTTTTTTCCTCTGACTAATTTAAGATGGGTTGTTTATAACGAATTTTTAAGTAACTTGATAATGATGTGCTTTGGTGTCGTTTTCTTCATGTTTCTTGTGATTGGAATTCATTGAATTTCTTGGATCTGTGGATTTCTACTTTCCATCGAATTTTGAGAAATTGTGGCCCCCTATTTATTTAAATAAATTTTCTGGTCTCCTCCATAGTCTCTTTTCTTTTGGGAACTACAATTACATTTTTGAGAGCCTGCTTGCAATTGTCCCACATTTCACTAATGGTTTGTATTTTTGTTTGTGTTTCAGTCTCTACTTCTCTTTGTGTTTCATTTTTGATAGTCTATACTGTTGTATCTTTACATTCATTAATCTTTTCCTTATGGTGTCTAAATACTTAATTCCATCCTGTATATCGTTCATCTTAGTCGCTGTACATTTTATGTGTAGAATCTCTATTTGAGTCTTTTATATCATTCATATATCTCCTTAACATGTTCATAATTTTCTCTGTTTTCTTAAACATATGAAATATATTCGGCTGGGCGCGGTGGCTCACGCCTGTAATCCCAGCACTTTGGGAGGCCGAGGCGGGCGGATCATGAGGTCAGGAGATTGAGACCATTCTGGGCAACACAGTGAAACCCCGTCTCTACTAAAAATACAAAAAAAAAATTAGCTGGGCGTGGTGGCAGGCACCTGTAGTCCCAGTTACTTGGGAGGCTGAGGCAGGAGAATGGCGTGAACCTGGGGAGGAGGAGCTTGCAGTGAGCCCAGATCGGGCCACTGCACTCCAGCCTGGGTGACACAGCAAGACTCTGTCTCAAAAAAAAAAAAAAAAAAAAAAAAAAAAAATATATATATATATATATATATATATTCACAATAACTGTTTCAATCTCCTTATGCACTAATTTTATCATCTGTATAATTTTGGGGTATGTTTCTATTGATTGAACTTTTCTCCTTGCTATGGGTTCTAATTTTTTTTTTCTGCTTCTGTGGATATCTTGTCATTTTTACTGACACATTTTACTTTGCTGGAAACTAAGTTTCGCACGAGCTTCTATCTTTTTGATCTTTGTTCTGGGACACAGTTAAGTTACTTAAAATATTTTATTTCTTTGTTAGGTTTCTAGAAACAGAGCAGCCTTAGGTCCATGGCTAATTTTGTCCCAACTACTGAGACCACATTTCTGAGTACCCTACGTGATGCCTATTAATTATAAATGACTTTTCCACATTACCTACAGAAAACTTGAAATATCCTTGATCCCATTTGGGCTCCAGGGACTGTTTCTTTTAATTTTACCTGTGGTTCTTTCCCCAGTTGTTGGTAGTTTCCTCACACTTAAGCAATGATCAGCACTAAACTGAAGACTCAAATAACTGCAAATTTCTGAATCTCTCTCTATCTCTCTGCAACTCTCTCTTTACTGGTACTCTGCCCTGTGAATTTTAGGTACTTTATCCTGTGCTCTGAACTGTATTTAACCCAAGAAGACTTAATTCCAGTGCCTGTTTGGACACCCTTTCTTCCTGCACTCGCTGGAAACTCTCCCATACATTAGACAGGTAAGTTAGAGATGGTGGTCGTAGCCTCCCTTAAAGAGGAACAGGAAACTTGCCAAATAAATGGAGTGAACAAACTGCTCGACCTTGCACAAATCGCATTGAGGACTTGTGGTTAAATTATCCCACAACAGAGAGGAAGAAGAGCAGAAGGGAAAATACCCAAACTCATGCAAGTGGAGAAACTCATGATTAGGTTGACCTCTGTTTATTGTGATAGTAGAAGATACACCACTGGGTGGGAAGTTGAGATGCTAACGAGTCACATGATATATGTGCTAACATGTACAGTCATTGCATATGTGCACTCAGGAGACCACCCACAACATGCTTAACAGCAGTGCCCATCGTCACCCTCTTATGAATAATCATATAAGCTTCCCATAAAGGAAATTTCCCCAGTGTCAGACGTGGCTGTCTCATTCTCCAGCAGCCTGCTCTGACCCACCTATCAGAGTATATTTTTGCTTTGCAATAAGCTCTTTCCCCTACTCTTACTTTGGACTCTCAAATTGTTTTTTGCAGCAAAGTCGAGAACCTGGACCAGCCTAAGGTACAAGATTAGGGCAATCAGCAGTCACCTTGTTTGTTTCCCTTTTTACAGGGATCATTGTTCTGTGCAGCCTGCTGTAGGTCTGAAAATCATTCTTTTGTCTATCTTGACTATTTTCATAGTTGTTTAAGATAGAGGAAAACTATAGTTTCAGGTTTTTTTCATCCTGGTTGGATCTGGAAGTCCATTACTCTATACATGAATGGCATTGTGATGTTAAAAGTTGCATTCTGGTTATTATTTAATTGCTAAAAGTAGTTGGTTTCCTTTATTAATAAAATTAACAATATATTTTCTCTTTAACAGTGCTTTTAATGATGAAATAAGATACTCTTGGAAATTGCTAATCGTTGTATCTGATGTTTCAGTAAGAAGTAGACTTCATTCTGACACCAATAGGGACTATCTTTGTAATTTATTGTACACTTAAAAACAACTAAAGTATAATTGGAATGTTTGTAACACAAAGAAATGATCCATGTTTGGCCGGGCACAGTGGCTCACGCCTGTAGTCCCAGCACTTTGGGAGGCCAAGGCGGGCAGATCACAAGGTCAGGAGATCGAGACCATCCCGGCTAACGGTGAAACCCCGTCTCTACTAAAAATACAAATAATTAGCTGGGCATGGTGGCGGGTGCCTGTAGTCCCAGCTACTCGGGAGGCTGAGGCAGGAGAATGGCGTGAACCCAGGAGGTGGAGCTTGCAGTGAGCAGAGATCGCGCCACTGGACTCCAGCCGGGGCGGCAGTGCGAGACTCCTTCTCAAAAAAAAAAAAAAAAAAAGAAATGATCCATGTTTGAGGTGATGAACACCCCAGCCTTGCCTCAAACATGCTTCCACCTGTGTGCTTCCATCACTTTGAAGAGGGGCAATCACGGATACTTGTATTGCCATCGGGGAAGAATTCAGAAAGCAACCTGGGGAAGCTGCATGTGAAGTAAGTATATAAAGATCTATAAGAAATTATGGTGGATGTTTGAAAGTCCACATAATCAAGTGGTTAAGACTGAACTCTGTTCAAGCAACCCAATAAGAAAATGCTAACTAATGTCAATGTTTTTCAGTGTCTGATTATAAATGGGAAAAACATCTGAATAGATGTTTCTCAATAGAAGACATACAAATGGCAAACAGGTATATGAAAAGGTGCTCAACATCATGGATCATCAGAGAAAGGCAAATCAAAATTAAAATGAGATAACATCTCACCCCAATAAAAATGACCTTTATCTAAAAGACAGACAATAATGAATGCTAGAGAGGATCTTGAGAAAAGGGAACCTTCATATACTGTTGGTAGGAATGTAAATTAGTGTAGCCACTAGAGAGAACAGTATGAATGTTTCTCAAAAAACTAAAAATAAAACTACCGTATGATCCAGTAATCCCACTGCTAGGTATAGACCCAAAAGAAAGGAAACAGTATATCAAAGAGATATCTGTAGTGCCCTGTCTATTGCAGCACTGTTCAGAATAGCCAAGACCTAGAAGCAACGTAAGTGCACATCAACAGATGAATGGGGCGGGGTGTGGTGGCTCACACCTGTAATCCCAGCACTTTGGGAGGCCGAGGCAGATGGATCACGAGGTCAGGAGATCGAGACCATCCTGGCTAACACGGTGAAACCCCGTCTCTACTAAAAATACAAAAAATTAGCCGGGTGTGGTGGCGGGCGCCTGTCGTCCCAGCTACTCAGGAGGCTGAGGCAGGAGAATGGCGTGAACCCGGAAGGCAGAGCTTGCAGTGAGCCGAGATCGTGCCACTACACTCCAGCCTGGGCAACACAGCGAGACTCCGTCAAAAAAACAAAACAAAACAGATAAATGGATATGTAGTACATATATACGTAACGGAGTACCAATCAGCCATTAAAAGTGAGATCCAGGCCAGGTGCGGTGGTTCACACCTGTAATCCCAGCACTTTGGGAGGCCGAGAAGGGTGGATCATGAGGTCAGAAGTTCGAGACCAGCCTGACCAACATGGTGAAACCCTGTCTCTACTAAAAATACAAAAATTAGCCGGGCGCGGTGGCGTGCGCCTGTAATCCCAGCTACTTGGGAGGCTGAGGCAGAAGAATCGCTTGAACCTGGGAGGCGGAGGTTGCAGTGAGCCGAGATCACGCCATTGCACTCCAGCCTGGCGACACAGTGAGATTCTTATCTAAAAAAAAAAGTGAGATCCTGTCATGTACAACAACATGGAGGACACTGGATGACATTGTGCTCTGTGAGATAAACCAGGAACAGAAAGACAAACTTTGCATGTTCTCACTCATTTGTGGGAGCTAAACATTAAAACAGTTGAACTCATCATGATAGAGAGTACAAGGATGGTTACCAGAGGCTGGGAAGGGTAGTGGGGGGAAGGAGTGGGGATGGTTAATGGGCATAAAAATATAGTTAGATAAAATGGGTAAGATCTAGTCTTTGATAGCACAACAGGGTGACTACCTTCAACAATAATTTTTTTGTACATTTTAAAATAACTAAATGAGTGTAATTGGAATGTTTGTAACACAAAGAAATGATACATATTTGAGGTAATGAATACCCCATTTGCCCTGAGTGATTATTATGCATTGTATGCCTGTAACAAAATATCTTATGTACATCATAAATATATGTACCTACTATGTACCCATAATTTTTCTTTTAAAGATTGAGCTCTGGAGTCAGATTATGTAGGTCTGTGTTTTACTAGTTGTGTGACTTTGTACAAATTGCTTGATTTCTGTCTCAGTTTTCTCACCTGTAAATAAAAATAGCATTAGTTTCCATTTCATAGGATTGTTTTAACAGTAAGAATTATTATAGTTTCTGTACCTTGAACATTTCTTACACGTAGGAAGAGATGAATAAGACGAGACACCCAAGGCTTAGAAAAGTCAAGCAACTCGCCCATGATAACACACTCAGGGAGAGGAGGAAGTAGGCCTTGCACCCAGTTCTATTTGATTCCAAAGCCTGTGTTCTTTTTTATTATTTTAGCAATTTTCAAAGCTGAGTAATTAACAGATACCTTTTAAAAGAAACAAAAGTTATGTTTAATACCTGTGTTGCCTTAAATGATTTTTATTAGCATGTTGCTAAAATATGTGCAAATCAAAACCTACTTATAACTCCTTATGCATGTAAATGACTTAAGCTATAACGTTCAAACACATTTACTAATTAAATGCAGATGAAAGATGCAACACAGTAAAATTCAGTTTTCTAACATTTATTTAACTTGATGGATGTTGTTGTTCTCTTGAAACTAAAAACCACTCACAAATGAACATCATACTCACAGTTAAGGTTCAAGTTCTCTTGCGGTCATCATACCCATACATCTGTGTGCCATGAGATCTGTCAATTTTTCCACTACTTTCCTCTGTTCCAACTACTGCAAAACCCTAACATGATGTCATTTGACCCTCACTTAGCAGAAATTCACCATTTACACAGTAATTCTTCCTCCATTTTTTTTTCACTTAAGCCAATGATAAAGTAGAACTACTTGGGTATAACATACTCGAAAAAAAAAAAAAAAACCACTATTAAGATTCCCCCGTATAAGGGCAATGATTGATTTTGAGATTGCCATCGGGTGGTCAAAAATGTGCTTATGTAAATAGTTTTAGTTTACCATCGATATGAAATTCCTAAATTGAAAAATCTCATGAATCTTTGGGAATACGCCTGGGGATCCCCAGAGAACCAAAGATCCTAGTTTAGGAAATTCTGAGTTGTTCTATCTTGGCCTAACTGCTGTCTCCTTCTGCCTGGAAGAAGCTTTAGCTTATTCCACACATGAATTATTAATAAAATAATGCTTGTGTCATGATGCTAAAGTGGAACTGGCTAGAAGGAGGTAAGAAGCAAGACTGAATTACCTTCTCAAACTTTTATTTTTATTTATTTATTTTTTTGAGATGGAGTCCCCCTCTGTTGCCCAGGCTGGAGTGCAGTGGCACAATCTCGACTCACTGCAACTTCCACCTCCTGGGTTCAAGTGATTCTCCTGCCTCAGCCTCCTGAGTAGCTGGGATTACAGGCGCGCACCACCACACCTGACTAATTTTTGCATTTTTAGTAGAGAAGGGGTTTCACCATGTTGGCCAGGATGGTCTCAAGCTCCTGACCTCAACTGATCCACCTGCCTGGGCCTCGTGAAGTGCTGGGATTACAGGCATCAGCCACCATAACTGGCCTCAAACTTTTATATGACAGAAGGTGACAATGTTATTTCTGAAAACGTAGAGTTAATGAAAGAGTTAGAAAGGAATTATTTTCATTTATGGTTTGAGAAAAAGGTAGTCATGAACATGGATGACTCATTATTTCACTCACTTCAAGGAGACAATCAATAACTAATGCTTATCTAGCATATTTTCATTTGCAGAGAGCTTTGCCTCACTTGATTATCTTCCGTCTTTAGCCACACACAGAGGAAGACCCTTCTCAAAGCAATAACCATAACCTGGGGGTTGCTGTTTAAATTATGTGTTCTAAATTCTAAGTTCTCTACTTTCTGCTGTACACCAAACCATCTTCCACAAAGAATATTGCTGCATGAACTCTCACCTGAGCACAAACAGGAGAAAATGCACCGTATACTCTACATCATCCTGAGTTTCTCCCTTAAACTAAAAATATTCTTTATTCAGAGGCAAGGATGCCTGCATTTTCACAAAAGTTGTAACAAAATGATAGGAGCAGGGGGCTGTGGAATTACATTCCATGTTCATCATTTAACCAGCTCTGTGATGGTGGGAAAGCAATGTAAACTCTCTATACTGCAGTATCCTCCTCTGTAAAATAAGGATGATAGTGACCTTCTCATGGATTTATTTTAAAGATTAAATGTGTGCGTGAGGCATGAAATCCTAGGTTACAATCCAAGTATCCAAGTGATGGATACATTAAAAGCCCACACTTCCCTCCGATGCAAATATCTGTGTAACACAACTGCACTCATCCCACTAAATATAATTTAAAAATTAAAAAATTAAAAATGTATTCACACCCTCTCCCCACAAAGAGTTTGCTATCATATCTCTATGTAGCATTAATATGTTTACTCTTTGTCAGATACTGTCTTTCAAATGTTTTACACATTAAAGCAATTAATCCTCATCTTTGCATTAATCTTTTTTTTCCCCATTTGACAGATGGGGAAACTAAGGGACAGAGTAATTAAGCGGGTTATCTATACTCACACAGCAGGTAAGTAATGGAGGTGGAATTTGAACCTTGACCCAAAGCCTGTGTTCCAGACTCTGTGCTTATTGGAAGGCTGTATACTCTCTCCATGATGGTAAGCTTTTATTATTGTAAGGAGAGCAAGAAATTCTCTTTAGTCTTCACATCTTGCCATATTTTCTCAACCGCTGTGGCCACGTTTTCAGAGCTTCATCAGTTCTTTTTTTGAATACTGCACTATCACTCAAACTTCTTACTCTGCCTGTAGGTTGAGACCCATTTGATGCATTCTCCGCATTTTTAGTCAGCATGATATATATTAATAGTATATAATCACTCATTTTCCTCATAACAATGTTTCTGAGATTAATCATCATTTTCAAAATACTGCGATGATCTGAGCCCTGCTTTCCTTTCCAACCTCATCCCCTTCCAATTCCTTTCAGTTTAGACGTTTTGGAAATCCAAAATATTTGAAATTTCCTAAGTATACCATGCAGTTTTTTTTTATACTTTGAAGTATTTTTTTCTGTTGATTTGATCATGTTTTTATGCATGGCTAAATCCTTTATACCCTTTAAACTCATTGTAAGCGTCCTCTTCTACAGAATGTTTTCTGGTATCTTCACTTGTACCTCCTGGATTCTAGATGTGATTATATTCATAATTACTAAACAAGAATGGTATAGAAAGTATTCTGATTAAAAAAAACTGCAGCCAAAGTCATATCAGTTACTATGCAGAACTGTCCTAGGGGGTCATGATACAAATTTGCTTTGGGCAAGTATTAAAGAGCAACTGAACCAAGTATGGTCAGAATTCCTGCTGGAGTAATAGCAGTGCTGAGTGACCCCAGCTGTAGTTGCATTCATGTATTAAGAAATTTTTGTATAACACTTTGTGATCAGCAAAACTCAGTAGATGTTTTCCTGAGACCTCCCCACCATTTTCTTCTCCCTCCCAACCCCTATTTCTTGTTATTAAGCTCATGTTTGTCAAGAAAAATTTGGCCTCTGTGTATCTGATTCACTTACACTTGACTCATCAAAATATTTTGTAAGAGAGGTTTGAAGTCCAAGAAGCCTCTTGAGCCTCCTTTGTGGATCTTTAAGACATTCTTTTCTGAGAACCAAGAGGTTGTTTCTGGCCAAATCCAAGTAAATGGAAACTCCAAATGACTTAGAACTGTTAAAGGGGTCAAAATATATGCATGAACATGCTCCCCTGTCCTTAGGTGATGTGTCCACGCACGAAGAAGGTTTTCAATTTCCCCTGAAGGTAAAGTTGAGGAAGTAAGTAGTTGCATAACATGACCCAAGAAACCCTGCTTAAAATATTACATATTTCCCTGTGTCCTACTGGGATTTCCTTGTCCTTGGTGTCTCTGACATTTCAAAATCAGAAGGCACCACCTGCCAGACAACAGCTAATCTGAATTAAGGATTTCTGTCAGAATGACACTTGGCTTACTGCCAGCTAAGGTAGATCAGAGTCTTTCCTGCCAAGCCACCTGGATTCCTGTTTCCCGGCTGTACCAAGTAGACAGGCCCAGTGTATGCAGGAGCAAGCAAGCCTTAGAAAAGATAATGCAATCCATGTGTCCCACCATAAATATCTCTGTTTTTACTACATGGCCGCAAGTCATTTATTCAAAGATTGCAAATTTTATTTTAAAAGTACAACAAATAGTTCATTGTACAACTGACTTGGGCCCTTAATTAGAAACTGCAGTACTTCACTCATTGTATAGAATATTATAATGGCCCTTTTCTTCCATTATCCAAATGTTGTAGCTAATTTATCTTATAAGATTGCTTATGCAGTACACTCAGAAGTACCGTGACTGTACAACTGACTGAATATAGACAATTATAGTCTCACTTGAGAAAAGAGTTTTCAAGAGCATTTCATTAATAGTTCTTCTTGGCCACGTCCTCTAATCCGTACCAAACCACAGGATGTCCTAATTTGAAAACCTACCACAGCAAGAACAAAGCCCCTGTCTGGTAACTAAATGCTCTTGGAGGCTTCTTTTTTGGAAACTCAATATCAGTTCTCTGCCGTTGCAAGTCACTAGAGGAAAATTATCTCATTGTTTCAAAGCCAAAGAAATGGAATCCTCACCTCTTTATATGTGTTGACACCACAACATCCTGATTTACCAGCTCTCAGCCTTATTACTTTCTTGTACCATTTACTAACCCTTAAAAGAGAAAGATATGGCCACATATTCTCTGCCCTTAAATATCTGGAGGAGAACTAGAAACTCAGTCACCTAATGCCAAACAGCTGCATTTGTGATGTTTCCCTTCTTTATTTCATTTTCAGCCAGATGTTTGGAATCACATACACAATAAGACAATACTTAATATTTCCAAAAAGAGTCTCAAAAATATCATGACTCTTCAGATTGGGACCATGAGAAGACAAAGACATAGAAAGATATAATTGGAGCTTATACAATCATGAAGGGTCTAAATAAGTTGAATATAAACTTATTCATAACTTTTCAGAATACCAGAAACATTGTCTGAAATTTGAGAGGGACTTCAAGCTACAAACAAAAGGACAACTCAGTTGAGAACAAACATATGGAACTTGTTACCCCCGAGGTACAAAATGAAGATACACATGCTAATTCGAAAATATTCATGTATGTTCACAGATGATTGACGGAGATATTAAAGGTAATGAAAATATTTTGGATACATTGCTAACTTTCTAACTTCGGTGTCAGAGAGGACAGTTCTGACTTTTAGCACGCTTTCTGTATCCATACACAGTTTGTATCCATATGCCGGGTTGGTTGAAATCAGTGTGGCAATTGCTACTTGCATAGTATCTGCTTATAATTATTTGTTAAATGAATACTAATATTTAAAGTACATAAACTCTTGCATATGCGTCCTTATTTTATCCTTTTTGTAATCCTTTGATATTGAAAATGAAGAAGATTCCCAAGAAAACTGAAATGGAGGTAGTATGTGTAGTGAGGGACAATGGGAGAATAATTACAAATTCAAACTCTGGAGTCAGATCTGTTCAGAATCCCAGCTCTACAAATCACAAGGTTTAGCACTTTACACAAGTAAACTAAACCCTCCAAACCTTAGTTTCTTGATATGTAAAGTGAGACTAATGATAAAGTCTACATCTAAGGGTGTCTGTGAGAATTAATGAGATAGCTTATATAAAGTTTACTTACCAGTGCCCAGCACATAGCAAATGTTCAACAATTGCTATTTAGAGTTAAGAAAAAAATTTATTTGTCAATGTATTATGTTGTCTAATTATCCTACAATACATAGCTGGTTCATTCCAGTACTGAGAATCAAACAGCATTCTTCTGACTAAGCCTTATGTTCTTTCCATGTGCAGGGTGAATGCTATTTGGTCAAAGACAAGTAGACTAAGTAGACTAAGAGTAGACTAAGAAGAAAGAAGCCTGGCATTTGGTGTCTGAATGAATTGTCCCATACAATCACAAATATAAAGTCTATAACTCATTAAGTATTGCGTATTTTAAATGGGCTTTTGTTTTCTTTATGATAAACATGGCCAATTTACTTTTGATTGATGGAAATCAGCTATGTTTGAATTTACGAGCTCACCACAATTTTCTTGGCAATGCCTGCCATTTATTAAATAGAGTCTGTCCACAGTTATTAGTAATAACAAATATTTGCATTTATATTAGATGTTTTATGGTTAGAAGAGGATTAGACCAAATGATCTGGAGGAAGCATAATAGAAATGTTCCTTAATATCTATTTTTTAATGAGGCTTACATTGCCAAACAAGTTTAGCATGGGAAGTAATTAAGGTTCTTTCCAAGAAGTTTTACAAAATAAGCTAAGCAGTATGTTTAAATAATAGAAGAAAAGATCTTCAATAACATTCTCTTCAGTAAAAAGCCGTCACCAAGAAATATTTTATCTACAACATAAATATTTGCTATTAAGTGTAGACTGTGTTTAGCCACAATTGATTTAATATTTCCTTCCCTCTCAATACAAAGTAAATAAGTTGATTGCGTAGTGCTGGGCAACTTGATCCCAATTGCTTGTCTTATCTTCACTACTACCACCTCCTTCTCTGCCACAACCATAGCACAGAACATGTATCCAGTGGTATAAAGCAAAAGAGACTATTATAGGGAAATCAAAAGTGGCAACTGTGTCAGTTAATTCTTGCTGTGTCACCATCACCCCAAAACATTTTGTCTTAAACAACAAAATATGTTATTTTTGATAATTCTGAGTCAGCTGAGCAGTTCTAGTCTGGGCCCACTTAACTGCTCAGCTGGGTCAAAATGTCATTACTCCTAGGTCTGGTGGTTGATTCCATATCAGTGGTAAAAGGCCATATGTCTCCCATTATCTCACAGCGTTGCCCAATCTTGTTCACTTGGTGTTGGTTGCAGTATTCCCAAGAGCAACAACCAGACAATTTCTGACAAACAAGTGATTTTCAAGGCTTTATTTGTATCATACTGTTCATTGTCCTGTTGGTCAAACAGGTCATAAAAGCAAGGTCAGATTTGAGAAGTGGTTAAATAAACTTCAACTCGTAGTGAGTTGCAAGGCCTCAATGCAAAGAATGGGATATTGAGAGGTGTGAAGAGTTGAAGTGATGTTTCCTTCCTACCACAGATAATCTATGACACTGTGCTATGAGAATTCTCTACCAGAGGTTGTCCTATACTTTATGAAGAAACTCCAAAATCTTTCTTTATTTCATTCTTTAAAAAATTCTCTGAGGAAGGTTAGCAATGAAGACATGCATTTAAATTCTAACCCTTACACAAATTAGTTCCATGACTTTGGTCCAGTCGTTTAACATTTCATAATAGGTCGAATTAAATTATAACAGCTTCTATGTCATGGCACTGCTAAGAGAATTAAATTAGATAAAGTCATGTAAATTATTTATTAAAAATTCAAAATATTAGTTTTAAGCTTTAATTTATTCATTTAAAAATAATATTTGAGCACTTATTACATTCCTAGTAATATAGGATATTTCTAAGAAGCAGTTAAGAGAACCATACTGAGCCAAATTATCTGCACCTTATTCTACCTTTTATTTTGGAGTAAGTTACTTACTGTTTTGAACACTCTGATTTTTCCACACCTGTGAAATAAGCATAAAAATAATTTTATCTACCTCATAAAATTGCTGGGAGAATTACATACAAATGCCTAGATAAATGTCTGGCACATCATCAATGTCCCACAAATGGTAACAATTATTATTATGTAACAGCACTGGAGTAGACATTAGATATATTAAAAATTCACTAAATATGTCCTCATGTATATTACAGTGTATTGGAGGAGTAAGACACTGAAAAGGGAATAGGTCTATAAGTAAAAAGTACAAATTGTGATTAGTGCAATGAATGAAAATAATACAGTGACAAGGTAACATAGAAATGAACTTGTGATCAAGTGGTAGCAGCAGTTCTCTCTGTAGAAATGATATACAAACTGGAAATTTAAGAATTCAAGAAATTTGAGATTTTTCAGAAAAGAAAAATTATGGTCAGAGGGGTAAAGCAACTTGCTCCAGGTTGTACAGGGGAGATGTCAACAGCCCGGAAAGATTCTAAGCAATAGTACAGCTTCTGCAAACCTTCCTGGCCCATGAGGACAGAAGTTGCTGAAGTGAGTGAGCCTGACAGTCTCTCAGGATGCAAACTCCACTCCTCTGTGTGTTGCCCTCCTAGTCAACTAATCCTGTTTAGGAAATCTTTAACCTGATGGCCAAACACAACAAAACAAAACAAAAAAACAAAACAACCGAAAAAAAGAAAAAAACCAACTCATTGATTCTGGCTTTTGAAATTAAAAGCCAGTAATTCTGTGTTTTGTTTTGGTTCACAATTCTACCATGTTAAATTTAAAAATATTCTTCAGACAAACATCACAGGCCAGGATAGCTTTTGATTGCCTTTTTAATTACAAATGCAATATTCTGTGATGTTTGCCTGAAGAATATTTTTAAATTTTGTAATTTTGTAATATCCTGTGGGATCGATGTTTTTTCTTTTTTTTTGAGACAGAGTCTAGGTCTCCTCACCCAGGCTGGAGTGCAGTGGCGTGATCTCGGCTCACTTCCACTGCCTCCTGGGTTCAAACAATTCTCCTGCCTCCGCCTCCTGAGTAGCTAGGATTACAGGCACGTGCCCTCACGCCTGGCTAATTTTTGTATTTTTAGTAGAGACACATCTAACTTTTTGTATTTTTAGTACAGGAGAGGTTTCACCATGTTGGCCAGGCTGGTCTCGAACTCCTGGCCTCAAGTGATTGCCCACCTGGGCCTCCCAAAGTGCTGGGATTACAGGCGAGAGCCACTGCACCCAGCCCGGTGGGATCCTGGAACAAAAAAATAACATTAGAGAAAAACTAAGGAAACTTGAATAAAAGATTAACTTTAGCTAATAATAATGTATTGATAATCGTTCAATACTTGTAGCAAATTTACCTATTAACATAGATGTTAATATTAGGGAAAATTGGCTGTGAGTTATATAACTCTCTGTACTATCATCTTAATTTTTCTATAAATCAAAATGTTCCCGAAATAAAAAAATTATTTTTGAAAAACAAGAAAGTATTTTTTAACCAAACAATAGTGAAAACACACATCAAAATTTTGGGGCCTGGAGTGGTGGCTCACACCTATAATCCCAGCACTTTGGAAGGCTGAGGTGGCTGGATGACTTGAGGTCAGGAGTTCGAGACCAGCCTAGCCAACATAGTGAAACCGTGTCTCTACTAAAAATACAAAAATTAGCTGGACATGGTAGTGCTCACCTGTAATTTGGAGGGTGAGGCAGGAGAATCACTTGAACCCAACAGGCGGAGGTTGCAGTGAGCCGAGATCACATCACTGCACTTCAGCCTGGATGACAGAGTGAGACTCCCGCTCAAAAAAAAAAAAAAAAAAAAAATTGTGAAATGTAGCTAGCTAAAGCAGTATTTAAAAGGAAGGAACCATATAGCTTTACAAACTTTTAAAAATAGAAAGATCTAAAATCAAAGACTTAAGATTCCACCCTAAGAAGCTAGAATTTAAAAAAAAGGAGAATAACTCAAGACAAGTAGAAGGAAGAAACTTATAAAGACAACAGCAAAAATCAATGAAAAAGAAAAGTCAGGACAAGTACGGGGGCTCATGCTTGTAATCCCAGCACTTTGGGAGGCTAAGGTGGGCGAATCACCTGAGGTCAGGAGTTCGAGATGAGCCTGGCCAAAATGGCGAAACCCCATCTCTACTAAAACTACAAAAATTAGCCTGGCATGGTGGTGGGCGCCTATAATCCCAGCTACTCGGGAGGCTGAGGCAGGAGAATTGTTTGCACCTGGGACATAGAGGTTGCAGTGAGCCGAGATAGTGCTACTGCACTCCAGCCTGGGCGACAGAGTGAGACTCTGTCTCGGGAAGAAAAAAAAAAGAAAAAGAAAAAAGGAAAAAAAAAGAAAAGAAAATTCATATAATAGAGAAAATGAGAAAATTAACAAACTCGGCTGAACTCTCCTATCTTGTTTGTGGAAATACAAAATGAAACAACCTCTTTGGGAAAGGATCTGGCTATTTTTAATTGTGTTAAGTATACACCTACCCTATAACTAAAACATTTTACTCCTAAATAGTTCCTCAAAAAATGCGAAATATATTTTCACAAAAAGGATTTGTAAAAAAGTGTTCATTTCAATTTTATCATAGCCAAAAACTAGAAATGGCCTAAGTGCCAATCAATAGGTTAATGAATATAATGAATTGTCATAGGTAATGAGAAAGAATGGACTCAGGATACACACAATCTATGTTTCCATGTATTATCTCCTTCAATCTTCATAACAACTCTATGATGTATTATTATACCCTGCTATTTGAGATATGAGGAACAGAACCACAGAGTTGTTTAACTTGGTGAGCTAGCTAGTGAGGGGTACCAGGACTCAAATAACTGGTGGTGTAGTGCAAAATGCTTGCTGTTAAGCAATATATTATACTTTCTTATGTTCACCTAAAACAATCAAATGCATGGAGTGGGTGTAGTACGAAATGGGTATCTTGGAAAACTGTGTTATAAAATTTCCATCTACACATTGCTCCCAAGCAATCATAAACGCAGGGTGAAGACAATTCTGTAGAACAGAACTTTTTTACTTGCTCATAAATGCACAGACCTATTCAGCCAAGGAAATGCTTAAGAAAGATTGAAATACTGTCAGTTGTTTTAACTTTGCTGCTACAACTACCAGAAAAAGACTGCAGGAAGAAGATGTGCTGGCAAATTGGTGGATTAGATATCACAAGCCCAAGTTCTTATACCAGCATTGTGACAAGGTATCCAAGAAAGAGAAGACATATCACCTCTCTGGACTGCATCAATTGATTAAGGAGGCTGGACCTAATGAGCTTAAACTGTGCATTAAGTTAGATTCTATGCCTGTCTTCCTAATAGATGGAATCCTACTTAAATTTTTAAAAAATTGTTATTGCCCATCTTTAATAACTCATTCATAATAAACTATCATCTATGAAAACATAGTTTACATAGAATACGAAGAGTTATTTACAATTCAATATCCAAGAGGTCTTTCCTCTATTGAGAGGTATTTGTTGCCAGGAGGTGATAAAAATAAGGACTAGCTTGGGAATCAGATATACATGGTTCAGATCCCAGTTCTGAACTGCCTAGTCATGTGAACCTGAGCAATGCACTTCCTCACTGTAACTCAGTATCCTCATCTGTAAAATGGTAATATATAAATGCATATCTCGATGACCTGTTTCTCACTCTGCCTAGGCAGCCATTGCCAAAGTCTTTCTCTGACCCATGCTTTCCCAAAGTAACTCCCACTTGCTGCCAGGAAATTGCCCTTACTGTATCTTTAGTCCAGGTCCCAACGCCTTCTATCTGCTTTAAGTTAGAAGGGTTCTAAGTGAGATGTAAAAGAACTTTATTAATAGTGTGTATAAAACCAAGTAGGCATATTGAAAGCAGGGAGATACACTGCAAACCCAGCAGGTGCAATCTTATTTGTAGCATCACATCTTTAAGAGTTAATGAATAATTTTAATTTAAAAATTAAAGAAATAAGAAATGGAAAACTTGTGTGTCCCACTACTGTTTCAAAATTGGGTAGAAAATTATTGTATTGCTACCTATAAAACAGGTACTATATATTATATATTACCTATGAAATAGGTAGCTATAAATTAGGTTCAAGAAAAGAATCCTAGCTTTCAAATGCTTAAACGATTTAGCTCATATCTCCTCCTCTTCTGTTGCAATTTGTTTCTTCTGCTGTTATAATGCTTATCTCTGTGGAAGTCATTTGGGATCCCTCTCCCTCCCTATTTCTCTCTGCCTGACTCTCCCCGCCCTCCCTCTCCTGCTCTTGATCTCTCTCTCTTTCTCTCTTTTTCTTCTTTCTCTACAACTGCAGTTTGAGCCTTTAAAAGGCTGATCCAATATTTGGTTCCTTGTTTTGTGTCCCACAAATGAGCACAGACTCAGTCATATAATAGGTGTTCAATCACTGTCTGCTCATTTAAATTAATCATTATAAACAAACTTGCCACTGATATGGACCAAAGCCTTTTCCATCCAGAAGTTCCTTCTGAGAAACCCAGAGCATGGGGAAATGAGGACAGAGTAAGTAATCTAACCTAAAAGATTGTGAGGCTTCATGACACGCCCAGAATGCAACAGTCCAAATATGAATTCAGTCCTTTGTTTGTTTTTCTTTCTTTTTTTTTTTTAAATTGGCTTCAAAACTGACCATGAGTCATAGGCCAGACTGTCATACAAAGAGGACAATTTTTCATTCTCATATTTTCTTTTTACATTCTACACTGAAATCCAGAATGTCTTATCAATGGCTCACTGGAAAAAAATCACGCTAGAATATTATGGTAAAAAATCAAAATAAATAAATACATAAAAACATAAACATAAATGATGTTACTTAAAAAGTAAAACACTCCAGGGTCTTAGCAGAACCTTCCAACATCTTAACTGAGACCATACCCTTACACTCAGATTTGTATAGTACAAGAGAGACAACAGATATCATTTGGGTTAGATAGAGATTGCAGCATGAATGGCCTAAGAAGGAATCAAGACACTTAATTTTTTGAATAGAATAAAATTTGTGAATCTATCTATATGTATCTATGTATTTATGTATATTTTTATACACTATTCAGTAGTACTAGTCATTAATAGCAATAATATAAGTAATATATTAGGTATACATTGTATGCAGGCATTGTACTCAGCCTTGCATATTATATTATTTAACCCTCAAAATGAATCTATGAACTAGAAAATTGAATCTAAAGAACACTAAATAAATTGTAAAAACTGTGCGCTTACAAAATAGGAAGGCAGTATTCAAACCTATAAATTCCAACTTCAGGGCCCCCGGTCTTAATCACTACAATATATTTAATAGATACAATAACATTTTACCCAAAGTATTGTAAAATCCAGATGCAAGTTTAGGAAATTCACTGTGTACATTAATACTATGAACATGGTTACTTCTTTTTTAACATCAAGCTGGATGGACAATACAGCACAGCACAAGACCGCACTTTTTTTTTTTCTACAAAATTTGCCCGTGAATGGGCAGTCAAAAGCTGAAGCAACCTTGATTTTGATATCTGGGCAGAAAATAGCCTTACTGGCCGACAACTGCCCCATGCTTTATCCCTTATGTTTCTTCTCACTCCCTCCCTTAAACTTGTCATTAAAGAGATAATTCACCTAGGCTAATATCTAGGGCCATATTAGGACTTGAGGATACTTAAATTCTGAAAGAGTTATGGTACACCATGTAGTGAAAATAATATCAAACTGAAAAAATAATATTTACACATAGGCGACAACAAACAGTTTGGTTTATTTTTCAAGCATTTCTGCGTAAAATTTTTGGGATTAATCCATTGTAACATCTTTTATCCTTTCAGAGAGGTACCCATCTGCTGGTTCCTAAAGCTGAGTCCTCAACTGTGGGGGGTACATACTTAGAGAATGTTCAAGATGCCCCATTGAGTTAAAGGAAGAAAATGTTAGAACTTCTACTTGTATTTATTTGTAATTATAAGTCAATTATTTTATACACATTTAAAATATAGATGGACATGGAAGATCTCATCCAGGCCCCGTATCAGATGGTCACATATTATTCACTCAACATCTGGAGGGAAGAGTGGGATGTCCAAAATGTCTAGGGATTGGAAGTGGAATTTTCACTCATTTTTCTCTTTTTCAGTGTATAGCAATCATTTGTAGTTTACTTGTATTCACCTAAGTGAATTTATAAATTATATTATCTAGTTTTAAACAATTTAATGACAATAAAATGTGTAAGTGGTTTAAAATGTTTCTATTAAGAAATTGCCAATTGAAGATAACATTAATGCAAGCCTGACAAAACTGAGAACATAGAGAATCTAACCATTTTAACAGAACAAGCTGTCTATTAGCCTTGCTGCAAAGTAAAAATAAGACGTTAACCTGAAAGCATTTAAAATTATTGGGGAGACTATTCAATCTATGGACTTATGTTTATTCTAATTAATTATGAACCTCTTCCTAAGGACATATTGTGCCTTGATGGTTTCTAAGTAAATAATAGTATGATGCCATCATGACTAAGAGGAAATTATTTGATTTCTCTAATAATTGTTTTTTGTTTTATTTATTTATTTATTTATTTTTTCTTTTATTATTATTATTATTATTATTATACTTTAGGTTTTATGGTACATGTGCCCAATGTGCAGGTAAGTTACATATGTATACATGTGCCATGCTGGTGCGCTGCACCCACCAACTCGTCATCTAGCATTAGGTATATCTCCCAATGCTATCCCTCCCCCCTCCCCCCACCCCACAACAGTCCCCGAAGTGTGATGTTCCCAATTGTTTTAAGATATAGTACTAAAACAAGTACTTTTCAAAATTTCCCTCAAGGTAAAATAAATGCTTAGGAATCACTTTTGAAACTCCTTAATCTCAATTAGAGAAATACTTATTTTGCCTGCTGCCTACAAAAATATGGTCAGAAGCTAAAATACACTCCTTGGTTGGACAAAAGAGTTTTAAGGCCCATAAAGCATAAAAAATATAGTTTTCAAATTATCTTCCCCCATTTGAATCTACATATCTTCATAAAGTAAATTTTTCAATAATCACAGCTTTTAAAGCCACTTTTGAAATAAATAGAATTTAAACCCCGATCTTGGAATTTCTGTAATATAGTATATTAAACCAATATTTTTTAAAACCTTAAGCTTATTAATTTTTTTGCTCACACTGTTAATAAAAACATGTTAATAATATAGTAATAATATTTTCAAACTGATGGTGTTTGTCTTATTATCTCTTTTTCTTGGACACATAAGACATCATTTTTCAGCCTCATTTGCTGTAAGATCTGGATTATCTGACTGAATTCTGGGTATTGAAATGTAAGCTGAAAAGTGGTGTATCATTTCTGAGCCTAGCTATTAAACCTTCATGTGCAATATTTCAGATTTTATTTTCCTTTTTTAAAGTGACTTTGGAGGCAAATGTGGCAACATTATAAGATAAACTCATCTTGGAATCACACGAGAGAAAATAACCTACGGAAGCACAACCCACCTTGGACTCTAATGTGAACAAGAAATAAACTTTACCATGATAAGCTAGTGAGAGCTCAGTATTGTTACCACAAGTGAGGCAATTCTACACAGACTAATGCAATTATTAATAGCATATTGAGACCCAATTTTTTTGTACCATTAAATATAATAAAAGTATTTACGTAATATTGTTTATTTCATCTTTTTGTCACAATTTTAAATTTCCATTTTCCATGTCTTATAATATATGTCATGTATTTCTACAGTAGTGTAACTATACATCTGTTTGGATTGCATGCTAAAGGTACTTTTTCTTGATAACCAAATAATAGAAAACATTTGGAGATAACTAACTTAAATATATGCTTTATAAACAAATTTTCATCACCAACTACTTAAATAGCCATAGGATACCTTTAGACTTATTCTCACAAAACTATATAATATATTTAAGCTCTAAGCAACAAGAAATGAATGTCAGTTACATCTTACATCCACACACCTCTCCTAATCTTTAGTTGATATGTGTCACCACACCCCAAACCAATGATTTACTAAAAGTAGAAAGTATTAGTACCAAGGAATTAAACCAGTTACTCTTTGTAGCTGAAGAGAGTATTCTTTAAAGCAATATGTCTGAGAAATACAATGATTAAATTTCATAAGGAAAAAAGTTAAAAACAAGTAAACCCAAATTTTTATCTAGGATATATCTATGCATACACACACACACATCTATATAGATAGATAGATGTGCACGTACACAAATGTGTGTATATGCTTAACGTACATATATACATACAGTGGGTATTTATTTTTTAGAATCACACAAACTTTTTTTAATCTTAGAGCCTATTTGACTGTCCAGACTGAAAGTAACTAGAAGTGAAATTAAAATAAACATTAACTACAGAACAAAATAAAGATCTTGGGTCTCATTTTGTTGAATTAAATCAAGATCACATGTTTGTTTCATTGTTTCAATAGAAATTTTCTGTTCTTAGGTACCAAAGCTAGACAGTTCATTTTCTAGTTCTTAACACCTATACACATTGCAGATGTAGCTGGCAAGCTCAAAAAGAATGTCTTCTTGTGGGCTGTCTTCAAAAGGTACTAATTTTGAGAAGTTTGTGACTCCTAAAAGTAGGATTAAAAGCAGTAAGAGGCGTGGCCTTTGAAATATTTGAAACTGTTGACAGCTATGAGCTCTGTGGGACCTCATGGCCATAATATCTCCTGTGTGTGCTGTTGGCAACATATCATAGCATCTCTCACTCTATCATTCAATCAAAAATTAAGTCTTTCAGATCACTTTGTGAGAGTTTCAAATGCCTTTTAGAAAGCCAAGGCCAACATTTCAACACCACAAAACCTCCACGAAAGTGGGGGAAGTGATGGCTCCCTCTCAACTCCAAGGAAAACCCTTCAAAATAGCTCTTTTACTCATTATTTGTCAAAACAGTCATGCAATGGACAGTGTTTATGTTCCCCCCAAATTTGTATGTGATCCCTAATCCCTAATGTAATGGTATTTGGATATAGGGCCTTTGGGAGGCAATTAGGTCATAAGGGTAGAAACCTCATGAATTGGGATTAGTGCTCTCATAAGAAGAGATATGAGAGAGATGATCTCTTTCTCCACCATGTGAAGATACAGCAAGTAGGTGATAGTCTGCAAACCAGGAAGAGGGCCCTCCCAGAAACCTCATTGACCAGCACTTTGATCTTAGACTTCCTAGTCTCCAGAACTGTGAGAAATAAATGTTTGCTGCTTAAGGTACACAGTCTATGGTATTCAGCTATAGCAGCCTGAACTAGACAAATGGTGATTAAGCAACCCAACTCTTTTAACCCAGCAAGCTACATGGATATGAAATTTATGTTGTAAATGTCCTAGGCCAATAGCACCGTGTTATGAAATCTATTTTGTAACTCTGCCATCATTACTTCTTGGGGGTAATTCAGTCCACGTCAATACTTCTGGCAAGGTGAACTCTAAATCTCCCCTTCAACTCTCTTGGTCAGTGGAGTTGCCTATTGATTAGAGAGATGACATTTAGGGATGTCATGTATTATTAGTCAATGTAGGAATCTTTGTAATGCATAATGTAACTCAGGTCAAGGAAGGGATAAATGCTCTCTTGGAATAATAAGGTCATGGCTAATCATTCATAAGAACAAGTAACAAGTTTTCACACTAGAGTGCATGTGAATTTTTTATATCCTAGATTATTAGGGAAGATGTATGCTGTTTCAGAAAGAAGTGGCAAGATGTGCTTGATTTTAGGTACTCTATAAAATATCAATTGTAGCCCCAAGTGACTCTTCACCTCATTTCACACTTGCCCCTGTATACAGGAATAGGATTCACAAATCACTGAGTTCAGCATGCTTCTCTGGCACTTACAGAACTGTGATGATTAAGCCAGGAAGGAATAGTCAAGAAAGCCACTGAGGCTGTGGCATTCTCAAAACAGGAAAATGTGTGTTAACATGGACTGAGATGTTATTATTTGTATAAAAAAGAGGCATGGTCCTTAGGATTTGTCCTCCACACACCCCACACTTTGCCCCACTCCACATTCACACAACAGGTACAAGAGGAAGATTTAGTCAAAGGGAAAGAGAATTTCTGAACATGAGAATGATCCAGATAAACCTCTCAGACATATTTCCCACTCACACCAATCTCTCTAAGGTGGGGATTGGCGGAATAAAGATATTCTCAGGGAACAGGAAAAGAAAGGAAGGTCAGATGGCTACACAGTGCAATAGATCTCTCCTACTTTAAAGGATTGACTGCTGAAGAAAAATAAAAAGATATATTGGCCTACACAAACTGCTATAGCAGATTTCCACAGGCTGGGTGGTTTAAACAATGGAGATTTATTATCTCACAGTTCTGTAGGCTGGAATTCCACAACCAAGGTGCCAGCAGGCAGGATTGGTTTCTAGTGGGGTATTTTTTCTTTTCTTTCCTTTATTTTTTTAAAAAATTTTACTTTAAGCTCTGGGATACATGTGCAGAACGTGCAGGTTTGTTGCATAGGTGTACATGAGCCATGGTGGTTTGCTGCACCTATCAACCTGTCATCTGGGTTTCAAGCCCCACATGCATTAGGTATTTGTCCTAATACTCTCACTCTCTTTGCCTCCTACTCCCTGACTGGCCCCAGTGTGTGATATTCCCCTCCCTGTGTCCATGTGTTCTCATTGTTCAACTCCCACTTATGTGTGAGAACATGTGGTGTTTGGTTTTCTGTTCCTGTGTTAGTTTGCTGAGAATGATGGTTTCCAGCTTCATCCATGTTCCTACAAAGGACATGAACTCATTCTTTTTTATGGCTGCATAGTATTTCATGGTGTATATGTGCCACATTTTCTTTATCCAGTCTATCATTGATGGGCATCTGGGTTGGTTCCAAGTCTTTGCTGTTGTGAGTAGTGCTGCAATAAACGTGTGCATGTGTCTTTATAGTAGAATGATTTATAATCCTTTGGGTATATACCCAGTAATGGGATTGCTGGGTCAAATGGCATTTCTGGTTGTAGATCTTTGAGGAATCGCCAGTGTCTTCCTCATGGTTGAACTAATTTACACTCCCTGGTGGGGTAGTTTTTGTTGGCTTTCAGGGCACTGCCTTCTTGCTGTGTCCTCACATTGCCTTTCCTCTGTGTGAGGGCAGAGAGAGACAGAAAGATCTGTGGTGTCTGTTTGTCTTCTTACAAGGGCATCAGCCCTATTGGATTAGCGCCCCACCCTATGACATCATTTACATTGAATTAGCCCTTTAGAGACTCTGTCTCCAAATACAGTCACTTTGCTGGGTTAGGACTTTAACATATACATTTTGAGGGGACACAATTCTGTCCATAACAGGAGATATCATATGTAAAGAACCTAAAACCTTATAGAATAAAAGGGCAAAATAGTGAATGAAGCCAGGGATTAAGTTATGCAAATACATGTATCTTGTAAAGTTCTGACCAAACTTACATTGGCTCAACTTTAATTCTGAACCCAATGGACAAGGCCAAGAGGTAAACACCATCAGTTATAGAGCCCACCATGTCAATAAACTCTTATTTGCTGCTCAGGAGAAACAAAGTTTTTCTTAGAGCCAAAGCCTGAAAGGTATTTTCTGTATTTCAATTATACCTTTAGAGTTAAAGTAAAGCCTGGCTTAATAACATTGTGTCTAATTATATTTCTTATTAGAAGCTTAGAGAATAAATGCAAATCAATTATTTAGTAAAAGTGATTCTATGAAACATAACGTAGGCCAATCACATTTAATAAAACTTTCAATCAGTTAAACTTGACAATTTTTGTTTTTTTTTGTTTTTTGTTTTTTTTTTTGTTTTTTTGAGATGGAGTCTCGCTCTGTCGCCCGGGCTGGAGTGCAGTGGCAACCTGCACTGGGTTCAAGCGATTCTCCTGCCTCAGGCTCCGGAGTAGCTGGGACTACAGGTGTGCACCACTACGCTCAGCTAAGTTTTGTATTTTTAGTAGAGACGGAGTTTCACCATGTTGGTTGGCCAGGATGGTCTTGATCTCTTGACCCCATGATCTGCCTGCCTCGGCCTCCCAAAGTGCTGGGATTACAAGCGTGAGCCACCGTTCCTGGCCGACAATTGTTATTTTGTAGCTCTAAAATAAGTAAATAGTATGAAATTGATTTTTCATTTTCTAACGTTTGCATATTAGAAAGGTACACTACCATGCATTTAACCAAAAGAAAATGCCAACATTTTCAGATAATATGGTTACAAAGAGGCTTTTTCTTCCTATGTCTGTTTGCTATCCAAATGCTTAATTTTGTTTTTATTTACACATTTTAAAAGGTAGTTTGAGGACTTCAGAGCAACAACTGACTTACTTAAACCATATCTGAAATTCTTAGAGTTGTGTAAAAGGGTAAAGAAATAAATATACAGGTAAAATAATTTATCACAAACAGACTTCATCATAAGAAGGGATGACTGTATGGCCCACTAGTCCTGTTTGTAAATTAAAGCTTCTGAACTCAAGGATTGGCTACTGAAAAGAAAATGACTATTTCTGTGTTAGTTTAATAAACTCCAAATTAAAATGTTATGTCAGTTGACATGTGTGCTGAAAACTTCAGTAACCAATAGGTATTAGTATAAAGGGTGATGTTATGCACAAAATAGGCTTCTGAATATAACCCAGGGACCTCAGGAGGGTCCCTTTAACATCAACCTTTTACCATCTCTTTTTCAAAGGTACTCATCTCAACATTTTACCACCTCTTTTTCAAAGGTACTCATCTTCCCTGCCTATGAATGCTTTTATCAGTGAGTACATGGCTTCCTAGTCTTTTAACATTTAATTTCTATTTATTCAGCTAACAACTATCATCTTAAGATGCAGGGAAGTCAGCTGGGCATGGTGATGCCTGCCTGTAATCCCAGCACTTACGGAGGCCAAGGCAGGCAGATCACGAGGTCAAGAGGTCAAGACCATCCTGGCCAACATGGTGAAACCCCGACTCTACCAAAAATACAAAAATTAGCTGGGCGTGGTGGCGGGTGCCTGTAGTCCCAGCTACTCAGGAGGCCGAGGCAGAAGGATTGCTTGAACCCGGGAGGCAGAGGTTGCCATGAGTTGAGATCATGCCACTGTACTCCAGCCTGGCGACAGAGCTAGACTCCGTCAAAAAAAAAAAAAAAAAAAAAAAAAAATGCGGGGAAATCCTTGACTGTAAGACGTGCAATGGAGAATATGCACAGACAGTTCCAAAGTAAGTAAGCATGTCCCAAGTCGGCAGGATACACCCATCAGAAAATTCAGACCCGAAGTGATGGATCAAAGCTTTCTTCAGTCCAGTCCCAAACTCTCTCTTCTCTCTGTTCTCTTTAAGTGAAATATCAGTTAGGAATTAACCTATTTGAATTTTCACCACCAGAACATATATTAAATATTTTCCAGTCAGAATTTTCTTTGAAATTTTGATGTTAAAGACACTTCTACTGCTTTGTTACATTTTAGACTATTTCAATATTTCATTGTTATTTAATCAATATGTGTTTACGTCTTGTCTCCTGAATGAGAATGAAACTCCTTCAGGGAAGTCATCTAGCTCACACATCTTTTAACTTGCTGTAAAAACTAAGAATGTTGTCTTGTACATAGAGAAACAACATGGCAGACAGGAGTAGGCTTGGGTGTTGGGATAGATTCTAATCCTCAGTCTGTTAGTCCAATCTCTAGCTATATGATTTCTGGCCACTGATTTAACTCTCTTGAGACATAATTATTATTCTAAGGACACACTGGGGTGTGTGGGAGAGTAGAGGTAGCTGACTGGCTACTTGTGAGAAACAGGTTCAGAGCAAACAGCTGATCCCATTTACATGGGTTTAAGGTTTTAGTGTTCTTGGCCTTGTTTGCAGAAACCTTTCTTCAGAGAACTTCAGCTTTCAATACCTTTAAGAAAATGCATTGAGAAGATCAAGGGAAGGATCACTATTAAGCTGAGTGCAAAACCCAAAGCTCACTTAGATATCCCCAGCTTATTTCACTATTCGATAGACTTATTATGTTCTTGGGCAAACACAATTGTTTTTCCTGGCTCTCCCTCTCAAATATGCAGACAAATCCTCGATGGCAGTAACAGCTAGAGGAGAGTTTATAGCCAACACTGTTAAAGGGAAGTCAGCAATATGAGTCCTGTTTACTGGTGCCAAACTGCACAGTCAGTCCAATATTAGGAAAAAAATAGTTCAGCATTCAAGGCTTGCTGTTGGTCACCATGAGTGGTTTTATTCTTTTATGAATTGAACTTGTTTGTTGCAATGGTTAGGGTAGGGTTTGTCCAAAGTAATTTTGAAAAAAATAATGAATAGACGTTGTTTTGTTTGTTTGTTTTAAAACCTGCTTGTGTAAAGACAGCATTATAGCTACTAACACACAAGAAGAGATTCTGTTAGGTATACTGGCAGGGCTGCTGGAAAAGATGCAGACATTAAAAATGAAAACAAAGTATAGAAGAAGAGGTAGAATATGCTATACAATGGTACATTTTATATTGAACCGGCATAAATAACCAATAATAAATGGCAATTCTGTGAAAAGTCTTTATTTTTGTCTTCTGGACCCATACTGTTTCAGCCCTGGTCTTAAAAATTCTCCCTTCCCTCACCATCATTTCAGCTGTTGTTGCTTGTTATGAGAGATCTGCAATTATAAGTTAAATATGTTATGGTAGTTTAAGATTGGATTTTTTTCTTTCTGTAACTATTATGTTGTCATAGCAAAAGTCTTGTGTAATATGAGAACCATAATTTCAATTTCACAAAGAAAATAATGACTCTTCAAGCTGACTTAAAAACAATTTAAATGAAGAGCAAAGAACCCCTACTTAGGTATGGAATATACCTGGAATATACTTGATTTTTATACATCTAAGGAAGTATGGATAAATTGTCATTAATCAATGCCCTATGATATAATATAACCTCATCAGCCTCAGCATTTGTGATGAAAGCATTTATCATTTCATATCATTAGATCTTTTAACAATATGGAGATTGTTTTATTAGGAAGTTCAGAACTTTCTCCAGGATTCATAGAAAAATGCATTTCTTAATGCCTTGGTTTTAAAATTTCTTACGGAATTGGTATCAGTGGAATTTTCATAGCTGAAGCAACTGTCGTAAAAGAAATATAGTATACTCCTTGATAATCAATTCACTTTGTGTTCTAGAGGAATGAAAAATTAATGACTTTAGTGACAAATTATCGTATTTGGAATTTATGGATATTTTGCCAAAAGTACTAACTATAGATGTAAAATAAAATAAAGCAAACATTGCTTTTATTATGCACAGGATAACAAGTTTCAAATAATTTTTTGCCTCCCATTTGTTTGGGGTACACAGACTGCAAAGAGATCTATTCTTTGAAGAACAATTTATTTTTTCTCACAACTCTGTGAGCTGAAGGATGGTTCTCCTGGTCCTGCTTGGAATCACTAGAGTAGTTGCTGTCAGATGGCAGCTGTATGGACTGGGCTGAGAGGTGCAAGGTGGCTTTATTCATATGTCTGGTAGTTAATGCTCTCTGTCAGCTGAGGTACCTTAGGTCTTCTTATCTGGACTCCATCTGAAAGATCTCACTAGACAGTTGTCCTTCTTCCAATATCCTCTTCTTCTACATTATTTGGAGTCTCTTATTCCTCAGGCTGCTTGGGATATTTTGTAACTTCTCTAGTCTATTTCTTATCTAAAGGATGTAGATACCTCATCCTTTAAAAATTCTTTTCCTCTAGCACTATGCTAGAACCATTCTGTTTTTTTTAGCTTCGTTTTTGCCACTTATTTTTATAGCTTCTATCATCTTTGTGACCAGTTTGTATTTCTGGTTTGTGTATATTCATACTTTGGAGTTAATCTGCAAAACAGAGTAACAGCAAATTCTCCATAACAAAGTGTTTAATTTACTTAGTCCTGAATTATGCACTGCGATTCTTTGCAGATGACCTTTTTACTTCTGTGCCCTATAACGGACTCTCTTTTATTTTGTTTGTTTCTTTTTAAATGTCAAATACATCTGTCTATTTTATTTTTAAATGTATACTTCTTGATATCAACTAAAAACATCCTAGAGTTTTACTGTCTTCCTTATATATTTTTTCCTCTTTTAATAGAGAAATATGATCCAATGATCCAACTCCAGAAAAACTCACTGGATCCAGGTGAACACAGCCTCTTTAAAGCTCTTGCCAATGAACTGCTGGTCACTTTGCTGCTTGTCATTGAAGCACTTTGACACGGACCTGAAGCTATTATCACAAGTGCCTATTCCACACTTCATTAAACTTTTGGGAGTCTACCAATGGTGTCCAAGACTGAATGTAATCAATATCCCAAGAAGCAAAAGAGATGCACCTAGCAGAAACATCTTGAAGGTGTACTATATCTATCACCAAGAAGTCTGCATTCCCATTTTTTTTTTTTTTTTTGGCTTAGGAAAGTAACTGCAAAAGTTTTTTGTTTTTTTTTAAAGATCATGTTTCTAACTAGCAAGTATCATGAAAACCTCAAATTATTGAATAACAATAGAATTGTTAAACACTATAAGAGAAGTCCTGTTAAGTAATATTTCCCCTAATCACAATTAAAGACAATAAATAAATGGAAATTACTTCTTCGAATTAATTGTAGTGAGATGTGGTTTATATGACCATCTTATCTGAACTTTATTGTTGCTATTTATCTTTAAATTTCCTTGAATGAACTCTGTCCATTTTCTCTTGAGTATAATTCATTTCTCAATTCTCAATGAAAAATTTGGTTTAATTTATGATTAAAATACCATGGATAATTAAATATAGGCCTTTCATCTAGGGTCAAAATAGGTTGAGGAACAGTAAAATGGAGAAATTTTAAAACTTGACTTAGTTTTGGTCTATTGCTTGGAAACTGCAAAACAACTTTATCTGGGGAACTTACCAAGTATTTATTATTATTTATGTTTGTTTTTTTTCCGAGTGACTTTTTTGAAGAGGAACACAAAGATCTTACAACAATTTTCATATTTCCTTTTTTTTTTTTTTTTTTGAGGCAGAGTCTTACTCTGTCGCCCAGGCTGGAATGCAATGGCAAGATCACGGCTCACTGCAAGCTCCACCTCCCGGGTTCGTGCCATTCTCCTGCCTCAGCCCCCCGAGTAGCTGGGACTACAGGCACCCGCCACCACGCCTGGCTAATTTTTTTGTATTTTTAGTAGAGACGGGGTTTCACCGTGTTAGCCAGGATGGTCTCGATCTCCTGACCTTGTGATCCGTCCCCCTTGGCCTCCCAAAGTGCTGGGATTACAGGCGTGAGCCAGCGCACCCGGCCACCAATTTTCATATTTTCTTGGTGAAAAAATATTAAATATGCTAGTGTCTTTGGTTTGTGCTGCTATAACAAAATACCACAAACTGGATAATTTATGAACGATAAAATTTGATTTGACACATAATTCTGGAGGCTGGGAAGTTTAAGATAAAGGCGCTGCATCTGGTGAGAGCTTTCTTGCTATGTCATAACATGGTGGAAGACATCACAATGGCAAAAGACAGTGTACAGGAGCGGAATTCATTTTTATAACAAACTCCCACCATAATGTCATTAATCCATTCATGAGCACACAGCCCTCATGAACTAATCACCTCTTTAACAGTTCACACTGTTGCATTGGGGGTTTAGTTCTAACACAAGAACTTTGTGGGACACATTCAAACCGTAGCAGTTAGGACAAGGAAACTGATAGAAGGAGACATTAAGAGTATAGGAGAAAAACAAAACCAAACAAAACGTTGGCAGGACAAAGAAGAGAGTTTGAAATTCAGTGGTGATTGAGGTTGAATGCTGCCCTAAGAATGAACAAAGCTCTCAGAGTGGATGGCCTCTCAGAGGTCACTTAGTCTCCAAATTGAGAACAGAACAAGACCTTGGTTTCCTGAGGGATAATTGAACCGTTTCCACATCAGACTACACTGCCTCCTTGGAAGTTATATGACACTTTCATGCTAAGCACTGGCACACTTCTGAAGTCTAGGGTTGCCTTCAGGTCCTTAACTTTGGTGGGTGGTCAGTATTATTTTACAGAAAGAGAAACAGAAGCTCCAAAGGGGTTAAGTGACTTGCAAAATGTCAAGCGATACTTCAGAGGGCTGATTCTGAAACTCAGGGTTAATCTGCTTATTCAGATGTTCTTTAGAAAAAATAATTTTATTTATTTTCAAGAAAAAAAGTTTTCTTATTTTCAAGAAATATTGTTAAGAAAAATAAATGTGAAAGAGTTAAGTTCTCTGTTTACAAGGGATTACAAAACAGAGCAATGATGACTTCGCACATAACTTCTCTAATTTAAAACGTGTGGGGGTTGCACATTTTAAAAAGCCAAATTAATAGTTTTCTCAAGTTTTTGAGGAATGATGTACTTACGTGAAGAAATTTACCTATGACAATGATCATTCCTATGACATTTGTTCTGGCCTGCAGAGCTGGAGAGTGGAGAAGACACATTACTTATTATCCTACAAGAAAGTTGGAAATATCTTAGCTTTGAGTTCTAATATTTCCAGATGGTAGAAATCGAAAGCAGGCTTCCTCTCCTTGCCTGCTCCTCCAAAGTTTTATGCAGCAGTAAATAAACTCTTATTTGCTTGTGCTACATTTTATTGCAGAGTACAGAAGGATTGAGGCAACGTATTTCTCAGGGAATGATTCTTTGCTGTGTGTACTTTTAACATTGAGTTCTCTTTCTGTCTTAAAAAGGAAACACATAGCTCACAATTTTAGCCTCAAGAATACTACAGAATTGTGTTGATTATTTGGTTGTATTAACTTTTCCAATAAGACATTTCTAAAACTTGCAGAAAATGCTCTCAATTTCTATTTCCACAGAATATGGTAGAAAAGCACAATGATATTTCTTCCCCATAATCTTCAAATATTAAAATTGCAGTCATGTAAGTAAAAACTTAGTACATTAATTTTTCTTGCATATTGAGTAATGAATCTCGTGGTAATTTTGGGAAACATCATTGGAAATCTAAATTAACTCCAAAAAATGCTGATTTCTAGTTGGGAATATGATCATAAAGGAAACAAAATTGACAAATGAATTGGGGAGAAGTTTACTTTGTTTACAAATATTTAATTTCAACTCATTTTCCCACCTGTAATTTCTATCACATGTATCAGTAGAAACTGTTTTTCAGCAGTGGTCTTTACTGGATAGTGTTCCTGGGCCTTTCTTAATATACTGAGAAGAGACTATGTCCTGTTTATTCAGAGGAGCTGAAAAGAATCTGCTTATTAAACACCCAGAATGTATGTAAAACCTGGTTCTAGAATATGACAAAATATAATAAAATTGTTTCCTGCTGCATTATGGGTTCAACTCCTCCAACCTATCTCTGACATAAAAAATAGAAGGCAATATTGTACAGAATCATTTCAATGCTTTTTCCTTTTACCACTGTGCCTGCTGAAAGTAAAAAATTGTTTTCTGTATCTCCAAATGTGTGGATAATAAGTATTATAAAGAGCAAGAATATTCCCAGACCTGTGGGCTTGAGGTGCCTAATCTGGGGTGAAGCAAGAGTCAGTGTTTACCTGAGAATGGTACTTGGAAAAAATATTGATTATATTCATTAAGATATAGCTATAAATATCCTCCTTCAGTAGGCAAGTGGGAGAGAAATGGGATAGGGACTACTGACTTGGGAGAGATGATAGAATCTGCTAACTTCTCTGGTTTGTTTCTGCAAACATATGCTGAGTGTTAATTGCATTCTAGGTATTGCCCTTGGCACCTCCATGCAGTGATGAAAATAACACAAAGACACAATACTTGATCAAGGAATGAAAACCCCAATGTCGTTTGCTTTTAGTCCTTCTTAACTTGTGTCAGGGTCGTCCTCCTAGAAGCAGTGATTCTTGAAAAGTAAACATCAGACAGGAGATGAAGGGTGGAAAGGGGTTCAAGTAGAGAGGGCAACCTGCACAAAGGCACAGAAGTAGGAACATGGTGTATGCATAGAAGAGTAGTGCCTACGGGGAATTCTAATTAATGTGGCATAAAATCCAGAAGCAAAGAATACGGGAAGTAACTGAAGAGGGAAGTAGAAGCCAATTACCAGGGAGCTTAGATTGACCCTTATGAGTGATGGCACAGGGGCGTGGGAGACTTTAAGCAAGATCATCAAATGGTCAGATTTGCTTTTGGATGGGTCAGACTGCATTTTGTGCTCAACGGATTGGAATGGAACAATACTAGAGGCAGGCAGATCAATGAAGAGGTTGTTACAGAAGTCTAGGCACAAGATGATAGTGGCATTTGCCTTCATAGCACTTGTCACTGTCAAATAATTATTTTCTCATTCTGTACATATGCATTCAATGTTGTCTTCCTTATGGAAATAATAAGCACCACTGTGGTAGTGAATGTGACTTCTTCACTGTGATGCCCTCCAACATCTCACACATGCCTGATAGTGACTGATTACTGAATAATTGTTTACTAATGTAGGAGCTAGTGACCTGAATGAACACAATGGGACTAAGTTCAGAGCAAAGGTTAGGTTTTTTAAATATTCAAGAGGTAAATGTGCTAGGACTTGCCAACCAAAGTTGACAATGACATCTGGGTGCCTATATTTTTAAATTATTTATTTATTTATTTATGTATTTTTGAGACAGGGTCTCGCTCTGTCACCCAGGCTGGAGTGCAGTGGCACAATCTTGGCTCACTGCAACCTCCACCTCCTGGTTCAAGTGATTCTTCCACCTCAGCCTCCTGAGTAGCTGGGATTACAGGCGTGCACCACCACGCCCAGCTAATTTTTGATTTTTGGTGGAGATGGGGTTTCACCATGTGTGTCAGCCTGGTCTCCAACTCCTGACCTCAAGTGATCTGCCTGCCTTGACCTCCCAAAGTGTTGGGATTACAGGCGTGAGCCACCACGCCTGGCCCTGGGTGCCTGTATTAATTAGACTGCATGAATCTCCAGAGCCACGCATAGCATAGTGTTAAAAATATTAACTATGAACTTCCTTTAGTTCAAATCCAAGCACTCTGACTCCCTAGGCATGTGTCCCTGAGTCAATGATTTAATCCGTTTTGGCATTCAATGTTCTTCAGTTGGCTCAAATGCAAAATGAGAATGACTATAGTACCTGCTTCATCATGTCGTTCTGAAAATCACAGGAGTTAATGTGTGTAAAGCACTTAGAACAAAGCCTGACAGACAGCATATGCTCAATGAAAAGCTCAGATTAAATTCTCATGAAGTTATTAGTCACTAGTGACGGTTTCATTGCAGGGAGGTGATTTTGCTTTTAAATCTCAACCATACCGCTTCATTTGATCTGCACTCCTCCCTGAAAGGTTTTACTGTCTTTATTTAACAAACGGCAAGTCAGAAGCTCCAAATGAAGTGGTGTAATAAAGTTCACACAGATTGTCATCGCCCAAACTAGCCTCAGAGCAGGGAGGCTTTGATCCTCCAATAGCGCTTTCTACTGAATATCTCCAAGGGAGAACTTACTGCTGGCTGTGCAGTTGTAAAGAGCTTAAAAGTTAACTTTTACCTATCTATAAAAACAAGATTGATAAATCATGTCACACCTAAGACCCATTTAACTAGTATAGACATGCCTAGTTACCCGATTAAAATACTAAAGCTTTAGGAAAGTTCTTCAGACATGGGATTTTTGTTATAGTCCATTAAAGATCTCTCTTCCACAAATTTTAGTGAAAATGTTTTATATCCAAAGTTAATTTTTAGGTAATTAATTTTGTTAACTATGAGTTCCTCCTTTACTTAAGATTCTAGTTTATAGAGGTTTTCATCAGTTTACATCTTCAACTGGGAGAGTTTTGTGTTCACTAGGTACTAATTTTTATGTTGCTTTTCTTGTAGAGCATTAGAAAAAAATGAGAATAAAATATTGGAGAGATAAAAATGGAGAGAAAGACAATAGAAGAGTGGGGGTAACAGTTTTACATTTCAACTTTGGGAAAAATAAAGGAAATTAAATAAAAATTGTCCTGAGTCCTAGAAATGCCATTGAGAGCCTGTCTGGGAAGATGAACTGAGTATGAATGGAGGGAGCCTGATAGGGCTGCGATGTGTGCTCTGTGGCTTTCCAAAATACGCTGGTCAGCAGAGTCAAAATGCGGGAAAGCATTTACCAACTAAATTCCAGCTATTGGTTTAAATCAAGGTCATCCAAAGCTTTATCTATCACAAGTTACTTTGATTTTCTAGGATGAATAAAGAAAGGATTTAAACAGGGTCCCAAAAGTGACAGTCGAAACTTCATAGAAAGTCTAAAAGGAATGGAATATATGGACAAGGAATCAAGCTCTGGAAGATGCCTATGCTCTGTGGATCAGAACTGATATCTAAAGGTTTGTTATCTGTCTGCTGGAGGAGAATAGACATTGAGAATAAGCTTTAAGAACATTAATAGCTCGTCTTCCTCTTTCTGCCATTTTGGATCCTGTGGAGGCCTGCTGGGAACAGGACTTCTAAAAGGAAATATTGTCTGGAAGCTTGTGGCCCAAGGCCGTTTTTGCTGTCTATAAGTGGGGTCTCCAGAATCAAAGGGCACACACATCTCTTCTTAAAATTGAAGGTGTTTATGCCTGAGATGAAACAGAATTCTATTTGGGTAAGAGATGTACTATGTATACAAAGCAAAGAACAACACAGTGACTCCTGGTGGCAAACCAAACAAAACCAGAGTAATTTGGGGAAAGGTAACTCGGGCCCATGGAAACAGTGGCATGGTTCGTGCCACATTCCGAAGCAATCTTCCTGCTTAGGCTATTGGATACAGAATCCAAGTGACGCTGTATCCCTCAAGGATTTAAACTAGTGAAAAGTCAATAAATAAAAGTGGATTTGTGCTCTTGTAAAAAGAAAGAAAAAATATATATATAACAGTTAGTTTCTTTTGATTATAAAACATATTGACATAATTTGCATGTTCTTTTCTTTGTTGTTTTGTACCTTTTATATTTTACATTTCTAGTGATTTGTTCTTTTGTTTTACAAAAATATTGGTTAAGGATGGATTTGTGGACAAAAATGACCTTTTCCACAAATAGTTTGAGAAGTACTGAATGTTTTTTTCCCCTACAAAATGTACCAAATTTACAACCATCTCATTAAAACAGTAGGAGAAGGAAATAGAAAAGTTTCTTCAAAGTAAAGCATAATATATGAAAATAAATTTTATATTGTCCAACATTCCTAATTTAAGATGGGCAAAATGTCATTAGCAATTTTATTAGGTAATGTGTTGAAAACGTATCCTTTTTATTTTGACATACATGAAATATATAAGGGCTTTCTTTGATGGTTGCGATTATGTTTCTATTTACTAATCATTGCTTTATCTTAAAATTATATAATTTTTAACAGCAATTTGTTTTGCAACAATATGTTTGGGAATATAGTCCCTCAGCTGAGAGGAATATATAGCATTTTGTATTATCAAACTGTACCCTTGGGATAAGAGGTCCCATATATTAATTACCTACAAAGTAGTAGCGCACTAATTCATTTGGATTTTTTCTGAACTTACTGGCTTTAAAAAGTATAGTAATGTTCATATTAAAGAAGACATTTCCTTCATTTTCTCCAGTGTTTTCAATGTCTGTAAACACTGCCGTTTTGTTTCTTATTAGGAGCTGTGAGGGAACTAGTCTTGGTGCTCAGCGATTTATTTCAAAAGAAAGATATATATATGAAAAATGTTCACCTCAGCTTTGAGGAAAGAACCTAAAACACTTTCCAATATTAGTAGTATTGAAATTAGACTTGGGCAAGTAGGATCCCTGTTCTTGGCTACCTCCAGGCGATGTGGTCACCCAGGGGACACACAACACACACACACACACACACACACACACACACACACACACACACACACACTCTTTTAGATCCTGCTCTGGGAATGAGGGACCCTGGGGTTCCCTGCCCCAAAGGCCAGAGCCTGCTTCTAGGCCTGTGTGGCCACCGTCCCTGAGTCTGTCATCTAACAGGCAACTGGGTCACCAGGATGAGCACCATAGTCCTGGCGGGGAGGCCAGGGAGCATCTGTGAGGCAATGGAAGTTGTGAATAGGGATTTGAAGAGCTAGAGGTAAAGGACTTGATTAGTGGGTGGGAGAAAGTTTCTGACCCTATAATATTTAGCACAGAACTGCCTGTAGGATTGAAAAAGATCAAAAAGTGTTGTTACTGGTTGAAGGCTCAACCAAAATATGTTACCAGTTGAAGGTGTCCAGGTTCTTGGCATCTTGAACAAAGAACTGGACAAAATGCACAAAAAAAGCAAGGAAAGAATGAAGCAACAAAAGCAGAGATTTATTGAAAATGAAAGTACACTCCATAGGGTGGGAGCAGGCCTCAGCATAGGGGCTCACGAGCCCGGTTACAGAATTTCCTGGGGTCTAAATACCCTCTAGAGGTTTCCATGGGTTACTTGGTGTATGCCCTATGTAAATGAAAAGGATGAAGTAAAGTTACCAAGTCATTTACTCGGTGTACACCCTGTGTAAATGGAGAGGATATTTCCTGTCATAGCTGAAGTGTTTCCATTTGATTTAGTTCTAGTAAATCAGCAAGAATTGGCCTTATTTTCCCTGCCCACAGACCCTATTCTCCTGCTCAGTGTCACATAAGGGTTGAAAAAGATGACTGAAAACAAGCCTTCTCCAGCATTCATGGTAAACTATACATTGGCACAGCCTCTCTTAAGGGACACGTGGCAATACCAGGAAATGTTTTAAATTCACATTCCCGCTTATAGGGCTTTATCCCACAGGTATACTCTAAATAATATATAAGAATGCCTTTCTTCATTGATTCATTTATTCAAAAAACTAACTTAATATATCCTATATCCCAGACACTATTTGGATTTCCAGAAATATAGCAATGACAGGAAAATAAGGTTCCTGCCTTTAAGGAGATTATAGTTTAGTGGAGAAAGCAGAGCATCAATAAATGAGTTAAGAAATAAATAGGGTGGGCACGGTGGTTCACACCTGTAATCCCAGCACTTTAAGAGACCCAGGAGGGAGGATTGCTTGAGCCCAGGAGTTTGAGACCAACCTAGGCAATGTAGTGAGACCCCATTTTGAAAAAGAAAAAAAATAAAAATAAAAATTAGCTGGGCATGGTGGCATGCACGTGTCGTCCCAGCTACTCAGGAGGCTGAGGTGGAGAGCTGCTTGAGCCTGGGAGGTCGAAGCTGCAGTGAGCCATGATGGTGCCACTGCACTCTAGCGTGGGCGACAGAAAAAGATGCTGTCTCAAAAAAAAAAAAAAAAAAAAAAGAACTAAATGTAATTACATAAGCGTATAATATAAAGGGAATAGAGAGAAAGGAAATGGAAACACTGGAGACATTATATGTATATACATATATACACACACTATATATATATAAAATATATTTACTAAAATAATGATATCATAGCAAAAAAGCAACAAACAACTTAAATATCCATTAACACGGGACCTATTGAAAAAACTAGGGTACAGCTAGGTAAATAATGCTCTTTAGATGGCGTTAAAAAAATGAGGTAGAGCTTTCTGCATATGCTAATAAGATAATAGCTCCAACACAGAGAAAAAAACACAAAATAGTGTATATTGTGTATAATGTGCTTCATGTATTTAAAATAAAAGAATATACATGAATGTGTATATATGTGTACACACACAAACACAATACCCGTATGAGCAGGGAGAGCAGAAACAGTTCAAAGTGGCTTCTTTGGCCAAATGGAGTGAGAAGTATGCTATTCATTAAAACCCCTTTGTCTGGTTTTAACTTTTTGCCGTATTTATCTGCTGCTTTTTAAACAAATGGTTGCTTTAAAGCCTCAGATTAGGTTAAAAAAGGAAGTGCTGAAACGCAGACCAAGTGGAATGAAACTCCAATCTGGGCACGTGAGTTGGTTACAGAAAATAAAATGCTTTCTCTGGGTGAGGGAAGTGTGAGTGAGGGAGAGAACCCTAGGAGGTTGATAGCAATGAAACTCAGTGAATGTATTTCCAGAGATACACCTGAAGTATGGAGAAGCAGCTAAGCTAGTTTTAAAATAAGGATACTTGGTTTAGGATCCAATTAGAGTAAATTAAAATCACCCAAGGAGTCAGGCTGGCGAAGTAGGACAGCTGTAGTGAAAGCCTGTGGTATGGTGCTGAGAATGGTTGGCATGGTCAAGGGCTGTTCACCATCTTCTCAACAAGCTGTGAGCCCAGAAAATAAGAATTGGACAGAAGCTCTGTTTCTAAGTTGCTGGGCTACGTAGGCTGAGTGAGGCGGCAGAGGAGAGACGTAAGCCTTAGGATCAAGAGCCAAGGAGTCCTTTTGCAGGCAGCATCCAGAGACAGTCCCTCTGAAGAGGCAGGAGAAGGAAGCCAGGTAGAGAGAATAAGGGATGCCAAGCAGAGCCCCAGGTTCAGAATGATGGGTAAAAGGCAGACATGGAGTGGACCCCTGGGCCTCTGGGAACCTAAAGACCTGCTTGTGGGAAGAGTGAGATATCCGGGTACCACGCTGGTGCAGACAAAAGCATATGTTAGGAGGCTATGATTCAGCACCTGAACAGGGGCTCAAGTACCTTTCACTTTCTGCAACTCAAGGTTGTGCCACGTTCTAAGCGTGTTATCCAGGGTTAGGCCAAAAGCAGAACAGCTGTAGGATGCCACTTGACAGAGGATTCAGGGTACCTGTAAAAGGAAAAACCTATAGTGTGTGATAAAACACATGGAGGCTGAAGTCAGTCTTCTAGAGATCCAGCATCACTTCCCAGGTTCAGACCTCGGGCGAGCTATTTAACCTGTGTAATTCTTAGCATCTTCATCTGTAAAATGAGATAGTCATACTACCTACCTCATAGCGTGCTTTTGTCAACATTGAGATAATGTCCACAACATGTCTGGCATGTGGTAGGTGGTCAACAAATGTGATGGGAAGAAGAAGAACGAGGGGTATGAGGGAGGAGGTTAGGAAGGGGCAGAGAAGGAGGATGAGGAATAGCTGCATTGTATAAGCCAGACAATATGTGCATGATATCACTTGTTTAATGCTAGCATCAACATGAAAGTGAAAGGTATTGGTCTCAATTCCTCAGTCATCTGACAGAAGCAGAAAGTACTAGAACTGTGAGTGAGTGTCAAGAAGAGGAAGCCAGCTGGAGTTCTTGCACTCTAGCCATCTAGCCAGTAGAAAGAAGCCACAAAATTATTATTCCTAGCTCTTTTTGCCCCACCCCACCCTCTACAGTCTTGTAACCCCTGGCTGGGAAACACCTGTTATGTAATAATTCTCATGAGTGTGGGAATATAGCTGTAGTTTTATGCATTGTATCCTTATTATCGATGACTATACAGAGCAGAAAACTAGCTGTGAGTTATCATGATTAATCTTGCTAATTAGATTTTCTGTTTCCTTTGATTGATTCCTGCTTTCCATTCCTTCAGAACTGACACTGGGAAGTTTAGACCAGGAAATCGCAGCTGTATTCACATGCTATTATGCTTCGGGTACAGAGAGGCCTTCTATGCCCCATGAGTTCAGAAACCTAATTTCCATGTATATTAATCCTTACTTTGTACTGGAGGAAACTCAAGCTTTCTGCCTGTCTGTGTGTTCAGTGAGTACTCTGTTGCTTGTTGTGGTTTGAAGACACTGAGATAGGGTATTTTCTCATGGTACTCACTTGTCAAGACAAATTTCCTAGGGAATTATTCAATTGTAGGTTAGTTTTCTTTTGCGGCTGTAACAAATAACCACAAACTCATAAGTTTAAAAGAATGCAAATTTATTATTTCAGTTTCTGGAGGTCAAAATTTGGGTATAGTATGGGTTAGCTGGTTCATTCCCTTAGAGTCTCACAAGGCTGATTTCAAGGTATCAGCAGGGCTGTGATCCTTTCTGGAAACTCTGTAGATAAGTCCACTTCCAAATTAATTCACCATGTTGGCAGAATACACATAGTTGTAGAACTGAGAGGTTCCCATGATCTTGATAATTGTCAGCTGGGGACCATTCTCTTCTTTTAGGGGCGACACACACTCTTTGGCTTCTGGCCCCTTACCACCATCTTCAAAGTCAGCAACGGCAAATCAGGTTAAGCTTCAGGTCTTCTAACCTCTCTCTCTGCCTCATTCCTCCTGCCTTCTTCTGTCACATCTTCCTGCCCAGCCTTCAGTTCCACAGCTCAAAAATTTTAATTTTGCCATTTCTCCGTACATTTAAGATCCAACAAATTAACAAGAGACTAAAACAGGTATGCAACTAGTTTCATCTTCAACTCAGTGCTACAGGTCACTTAGCATGCTGTGTACAGAAAGATACAAGTCTACAATGAGATTCAAGTCTACAGTGAGATGTAACCCACTAGGAGTATGTAGTAATGCTGTCTATGTGTACTTGGGTGGAGCTAGAGTAGGTAGGTGAAGAAGGAGGTCTCAGCATGTGTGTCATGCATTTGCAGCACAGCACCTAACATACAACTATAATGTCCACAAATATCTCTGGAAACAGACCCAAATGTTTATGTTCATAAAGTTCTGAATTCTCTTCTATGTTGGAGATTCTCAGAAAATTAAATCAAAATAAGAAGGTTTCTCTAGTGATGCTGAGCAGGTATCTAGCTTTTCTCTTGTATCTCACTGTTAGATTGTTTAGGTTGACACATTTTTTTTTATCATTGTCTGTGCTATAGTTATATGATGCAGATATAACCAGCTCACTAAACTACATTATGGCATCTTGATTGCAACTTTGGTATTCCCAGATCCCATTCTTAGAGTCACACTTGCATTTTACCCTTTTCTTCTGTGTACCCAACCAAAAGGTCTTCAGTTTTATTGTTCAGCCATCTATAATATATTTTACCCACATTTCCATCTGCTGTAATTCTTTAAGAGTTCATCTCAGTGTCACCTTTTCAGGGAAGCTAGATGCAAATAATGATAATAGTTACTATTTTTAAAATAAAGGGTAGGTCAGACACTAGTACCTTTACATGATGCATAGAATTTACTTTTTAATTAAGTTTATAAGGTATTATCATACCCATTTTTTTTTTTTTTTTTTTTTCAGACAGAGTCTCGCTCTGTCACCCAGGCTGCAGTGCAGTGGCTTGCCCAGGCTGGAGTGCAGTGGCGTGATCTCGGCTCACTGCAAGCTCTGCCTCTCGGGTTCACGCCATTCTCCTGCCTCAGCCTCCTGAGTAGGTGGGACTACAGGCGGGCGCCACCATGCCCGGCTAATTTTTTTTGTATTTTTAGTAGAGCCGGGGTTTCACTGTGTTAGCCAGGATGGACTTGATCTCCTGACCTCGTGATCCACCCTTCTCGGCCTCCCAAAGTGCTGGGATTATGGGCGTGAGCCACTGAGCCCGGACTATTATACCCATTTTAAAGTGAAGAAACAGACTCAATATGATTAACTCGTTTCTTAGAGAGCAAAGTTTGCAAATCCATGTTGGTTCAAACACAAATCCCTTGTTCTAAATTACGTTGCAATGATAAATTTCTCCGTTACTGTGGCTTCTTAGGTTTAAATCCATTCATTTCTTCATGACCTGTCTCAAGGTCACTTTCTGCACAAACATTTGTAATTCCCCCAAGCACATCACTCCTAGATTTTAAACCTCTTCTTTCCTTATTTACTTCACTCCTGAAACCCTTGTCATTTCTCTTCTTGTATTATTTGCCCTTATTTTCTAAATTCCTTGATGAGCTGTTTGTGACCTCCCTGAAGACCAGGACCAAGTCCCATTAACTTTGTTTTGTTTAAAAGGCCCAGCATTCTACCTAATAAATGACCAATAAATAACTGAATTGATTAACACTTCTCTGAGTGGATTTTCAAAGAGCCTGACATGAGAATGGCTCTGCTTATACTAGAAGAGTGTAGGGAAGGATGACTTAAATCATGTTTCAGTTACCTTTAATCTCTCTAATTGAGGCTTCAGCTTTGAAGCTAAATTCCAAAATGTTTAAAAGTGCAGTACTGACTTCATACACTATTTTGGCTGTACGTCAATGCTCACGCACTGGGAGTATCGACCTTCCAAAGGCTAAAGCTAATGTTTGAGGGAGGAGCACCAGCAGTTAGTGGTGCCAAAAGATTCAGGCCTTGGGGATCTTCATAAAACAATCCACCCCTTTCTTAACACAGTGATGTTACCACTTGCTAATCAGTCAACAACTGGCCTCTGTAACAGAACTTCTCTAGATTCACATAGTTCATAAAAGCAGAAGCATCCATGGACTTTCCTTTACTAAGAACCATCTAGTTCCATGAAACTGTTTAGCTTTGGGACGGGAAATTATCACAGCCCTAAAGATGGGGAGATGGGGCTATGCTGCCATTTTCTTTTTATTATTGGAGGCAAAATTGAGAAAATAATATACTTTAAGATGTCATTCAAAAACCTTTTCATACTAGGTAAACATATTTAATGGCTTGTATAATAACTCTTTTTATATATTTAGAATAATTCACAAGATGTTCCCCAAACTCTGTCCAAAATAAGAGAAGGCTCAGCTAGAAGAGACTCAAACATCAAAGAAAATTTGTGATCTCATGTAGCAACATAGCCAATATACAGGGTCAGCGGTTTAACACCACCACCAAGGACTCAGGTTTTTTAACAGCTCTTTACTCTGCCTCTCTAAGCATGGTGGACTTTGTCCTATAGCTCCTCTCCTGTAATCACAAGGTGAATCCTGCAACTTCCACCTTCATGTCTTCCTATAACCGAGTCAGAAAGGACGAAGGGGAAAAGAGGATATATCTTGTGTCTAAGTTCCTCATTAAAGGCAATGAATATTTTCTAGAAACGTACAGCAGAAGTCCTTCACTACTGAAGCCAGAGGAATTAATTACCATTATTGGAAGACTAATTGAGATTCACCTCCAGGAGCAAAAGAGGATTTTTCTTCTCTAATCATATACCTGTATATACTGGAATAAATCCTGTTTCAGTAACTAGGCAGAGGGAATTAAATACATTATTCATTTTTACCCTTTACAATGGTCCAGCAAGGAAGGTTAATGTGGTAGATATTGATGATGCTCACCAATATGTATGGTTCTCTTCCTTTTAGCCGCAGAAAGGGATTACAATTTCATGCCTCTTGAGTCAGGTCATGTACCTCCTTTTAGTCAATGGCATTTAAGTAAATATGACATGTACTACTCCTGGGCAGCGAGTATTTAATAATTAATTGATAGCGTTCTCTTAGCTTGATGACATGTGGTGGTAGCTGGTGTTGAAATGGAGATACAAAGCTGAGCCACCTTATGAAAGACATCTCCCTTGGAGAGTCTTCCAGATAGATATACAGCGGAACATAAGCAAGTGAGAAATAAACCTGCACTGCTTTGAGCCACTGAGATTGTGTTTTTACAGCATATCAGCTTATGATTGCTACAGGTGGTCAAGTAGAATTATCTCCAATTTGTTTTTCTGATTCAGTTGGCCACAGAAATGATGAAAGTTACTCAGTTCTGCCTCCTAGTACAGCCCAATTCCAACTTATAATTATTTCAAGCACCATTAGTTCACACATCAGCTTTGAGTGTATTTGTCTAAATTCTTTAATATTATTTACTCTCACTCATGATGTCTTTTAAAGTAGTATGTCATTTGGACCTACTTTCCTTTTAATGAATCTTTTTCTAAATGGGCACTTCCCCCTTAAATAGGTAAGATTACTTTTTTTTTTTTTTTTCTTTTTTTTTATTATTATTATTATTATTATTATTATTATACTTTAGGTTTTATGGTACATGTGCCCAATGTGCAGGTAAGTTACATATGTATACATGTGCCATGCTGGTGCACTGCACCCACCAACTCGTCATCTAGCATTAGGTATATCTCCCAATGTTATCCCTCCCCCCTCCCCCCAACCCACAACAGTCCCCGAAGTGTGATGTTCCCCTTCCTGTGTCCATGTGTTCTCATTGTTCAATTCCCACCTATGAGTGAGAATATGCGGTGTTTGGTTTTTTGTTCTTGCGATAGTTTACTGAGAATGATGATTTCCAATTTCATCCATGTCCCTACAAAGGACATGAACTCATCATTCCTTATGGCTGCATAGTAGTCCATGGTGTATATGTGCCACATTTTCTTAATCCAGTCTATCATTGTTGGACATTTGGGTTGGTTCCAAGTCTTTGCTATTGTGAATAATGCGGCAATAAACATACGTGTGCATGTGTCTTTATAGCAGCATGATTTATAGTCCTTTGGGTATATACCCAGTAATGGGATGGCTGGGTCAAATGGTATTTCTAGTTCTAGATCCCTGAGGAATCGCCACACTGACTTCCACAAGGGTTGAACTAGTTTACAGTCCCACCAACAATGTAAAAGTGTTCCTATTTCTCCACATCCTCTCCAGCACCTGTTGTTTCCTGACTTTTTAATGATCGCCATTCTAACTGGTGTGAGATGGTATCTCATTGTGGTTTTGATTTGCATTTCTCTGATGGCCAGTGATGGTGAGCATTTTTTCATGTGTCTTTTGGCTGCATAAATGTCTTCTTTTGAGAAGTGTCTGTTCATGTCCTTCGCCCACTTTTTGATGGGGTTGTTTGTTTTTTTCTTGTAAATTTGTTGGAGTTCATTGTAGATTCTGGATATTAGCCCTTTGTCAGATGAGTAGGTTGCGAAAATTTTCTCCCATTTTGTAGGTTGCCTGTTCACTCTGATGGTAGTTTCCTTTGCTGTGCAGAAGCTCTTTAGTTTAATTAGATCCCATTTGTCAATTTTGGCTTTTGTTGCCATTGCTTTTGGTGTTTTAGACATGAAGTCCTTGCCCATGCCTATGTCCTGAATGGTATTGCCTAGGTTTTCTTCTAGGGTTTTTATGGTTTTAGGTCTAACATTTAAGTCTTTAATCCATCTTGAATTGATTTTTGTATAAGGTGTAAGGAAGGGATCCAGTTTCAGCTTTCTACATATGGCAAGCCAGTTTTCCCAGCACCATTTATTAAATAGGGAATCCTTTCCCCATTTCTTGTTTTTCTCAGGTTTGTCAAAGATCAGATGGTTGTAGATATGTGGCATTATTTCTGACGGCTCTGTTCTGTTCCATTGATCTATATCTCTGTTTTGGTACCAGTACCATGCTGTTTTGGTTACTGTAGCCTTGTAGTATAGTTTGAAGTCAGGTAGCGTGATGCCTCCAGCTTTGTTCTTTTGGCTTAGGATTGACCTGGCGATGCGGGCTCTTTTTTGGTTCCATATGAACTTTAAAGTAGTTTTTTCCAATTCTGTGAAGAAAGTCATTGGTAGCTTGATGGGGATGGCATTGAATCTGTAAATTACCTTGGGAAGGATGGCCATTTTCATGATATTGATTCTTCCTACCCATGAGCATGGAATGTTCTTCCATTTGTTTGTATCCTCTTTTATTTCCTTGAGCAGTGGTTTGTAGTTCTCCTTGAAGAGGTCTTTCACATCCCTTGTAAGTTGGATTCCTAGGTATTTTATTCTCTTTGAAGCAATTGTGAATGGGAGTTCACTCATGATTTGGCTCTCTGTTTGTCTGTTATTGATGTATAAGAATGCTTGTGATTTTTGCACATTGATTTTGTATCCTGAGACTTTGCTGAAGTTGCTTATCAGCTTAAGGAGATTTTGGGCTGAGACAATGGGGTTTTCTAGATATACTATCATGTCATCTGCAAACAGGGACAATTTGACTTCCTCTTTTCCTAATTGAATACCCTTGATTTCCTTCTCCTGCCTAATTGCCCTGGCCAGAACTTCCAACACTATGTTGAATAGAAGTGGCGAGAGAGGGCATCCCTGTCTTGTGCCAGTTTTCAAAGGGAATGCTTCCAGTTTTTGCCCATTCAGTATGATATTGGCTGTGGGTTTGTCATAAATAGCTCTTATTATTTTGAGATACGTCCCATCAATTCCTAATTTATTGAGAGTTTTTAGCATGAAGGGTTGTTGAATTTTGTCAAAGGCCTTTTCTGCATCTATTGAGATAATCATGTGGTTTTTGTCTTTGGTTCTGTTTATATGCTGGATTACATTTATTGATTTGCGTATATTGAACCAGCCTTGCATCCCAGGGATGAAGCCCACTTGATCATGGTGGATAAGCTTTTTGATGTGCTGCTGGATTCTGTTTGCCAGTATTTTATTGAGGATTTTTGCATCAATGTTCATCAAGGATATTGGTCTAAAATTCTCTTTTTTTGTTGTGTCTCTGCCAGGCTTTGGTATCAGGATGATGCTGGCCTCATAAAATGAGTTAGGGAGGATTCCCTCTTTTTCTATTGATTGGAATAGTTTCAGAAGGAATGGTACCAGCTCCTCCTTGTACCTCTGGTAGAATTCGGCTGTGAATCCATCTGGTCCTGGACTTTTTTTGGTTGGTAAGCTATTGATTATTGCCATAATTTCAGCTCCTGTTATTGGTCTATTCAGAGATTGAACTTCTTCTTGGTTTAGTCTTGGGAGGGTGTATGTGTTGAGGAATTTATCCATTTCTTCTAGATTTTCTAGTTTATTTGCATAGAGGTGTTTGTAATATTCTCTGATGGTAGTTTGTATTTCTGTGGGATCGGTGGTGATATCCCCTTTATCATTTTTTATTGCATCTATTTGATTCTTCTCTCTTTTTTTCTTTATTAATCTTGCTAGCGGTCTATCAATTTTGTTGATCCTTTCAAAAAACCAGCTCCTGGATTCATTGATTTTTTGAAGGGTTTTTTGTGTCTCTATTTCCTTCAGTTCTGCTCTGATTTTAGTTATTTCTTGCCTTCTGCTAGCTTTTGAATGTGTTTGCTCTTGCTTTTCTAGTTCTTTTAATTGTGATGTTAGGGTGTCAATTTTGGATCTTTCCTGCTTTCTCTTGTGGGCATTTAGTGCTATAAATTTCCCTCTACACACTGCTTTGAATGCATCCCAGAGATTCTGGTATGTTGTGTCTTGGTTCTCGTTGGTTTCAAAGAACATCTTTATTTCTGCCTTCATTTCGTTATGTACCCAGTAGTCATTCAGGAGCAGGTTGTTCAGTTTCCACGTAGTTGAGCGGTTTTGAGTGAGATTCTTAATCCTGAGTTCTAGCTTGATTGCACTGTGATCTGAGAGACAGTTTGTTACAATTTCTGTTCTTTTACATTTATTGAGGAGAGCTTTACTTCCAAGGATATGGTCAATTTTGGAATAGGTGTGGTGTGGTGCTGAAAAAAATGTATATTCTGTTGATTTGGGGTGGAGAGTTCTGTAGATGTCTATTAGGTCTGCTTGGTGCAGAGCTGAGTTCAATTCCTGGGTATCCTTGTTGACTTTCTGTCTCGTTGATCTGTCTAATGTTGACAGTGGGGTGTTAAAGTCTCCCATTATTAATGTGTGGGAGTCTAAGTCTCTTTGTAGGTCACTCAGGACTTGCTTTATGAATCTGGGTGCTCCTGTATTGGGTGCATATATATTTAGGATAGTTAGCTCTTCTTGTTGAATTAATCCCTTTACCATTATGTAATGGCCTTCTTTGTCTCTTTTGATCTTTGCTGGTTTAAAGTCTGTTTTATCAGAGACTAGGATTGCAACCCCTGCCTTTTTTTGTTTTCCATTTGCTTGGTAGATCTTCCTCCATCCTTTTATTTTGAGCCTATGTGTGTCTCTGCACGTGAGATGGGTTTCCTGAATACAGCACACTGATGGGTCTTGAGTCTTTATCCAATTTGCCAGTCTGTGTCTTTTAATTGGAGCATTTAGTCCATTTACATTTAAAGTTAATATTGTTATGTGTGAATTTGATCCTGTCATTATGATGTTAGCTCGATGTTTTGCTCGTTAGTTGATGCAGTCTCTTCCTAGTCTCAATGGTCTTTACATTTCGGTATGATTTTGCAGTGGCTGGTACCGGTTGTGCCTTTCCATGTTTAGTGCTTCCTTCAAGAGCTCTTTTAGGGCAGGCCTGGTGGTGACAAAATCTCTCAGCATTTGCTTGTCTGTAAAGTATTTTATTTCTCCTTCACTTATGAAGCTTAGTTTGGCAGGATATGAAATTCTGGGTTGAAAATTCTTTTCTTTAAGAATGTTGAATATTGGCCCCCACTCTCTTCTGGCTTGTAGGGTTTCTGCCGAGAGATCCGCTGTTAGTCTGATGGGCTTCCCTTTGATGGTAACCCGTCCTTTCTCTCTGGCTGCCCTTAACATTTTTTCCTTCATTTCAACTTTGGTGAATCTGACAATTATGTGTCTTGGAGTTGCTCTTCTCGAAGAGTATCTTTGTGGCGTTCTCTGTATTTCCTGAATCTGAATGTTGGCCTGCCTTGCTAGATTGGGGAAGTTCTCCTGGATAATATCCTGCAGAGTGTTTTCCAACTTGTTTCCATTCTCCCCATCACTTTCAGGTACACCAATCAGACGTAGATTTGGTCTTTTCACATAGTCCCACATTTCTTGGAGGCTTTGCTCGTTTCTTTTTATTCTTTTTTCTCTAAACTTTCCTTCTCGCTTCATTTCATTCATTTCATCTTCCAGGGCTGATACCCTTTCTTCCATTTGATCGCATCGGCTCCTGAAGCTTCTGCATTCTTCATGTAGTTCTCGAGCCTTGGTTTTCAGCTCCATCAGCTCCTTTAAGCACTTCTCTGTATTGGTTATTCTAGTTATACATTCTTCTAAATTTTTTTCAAAGTTTTCAACTTCTTTGCCTTTGGATTGAATATCCTCCCGTAGCTCGGAGTAATTTGATCGTCTGAAGCCTTCTTCTCTCAGCTCGTCAAAGTCATTCTCCGTCCAGCTTTGTTCCGTTGCTGGTGAGGAACTGCGTTCCTTTGGAGGAGGAGAGGTACTCTGGTTTTTAGAGTTTCCAGTTTTTCTGCTCTGTTTTTTCCCCATCTTTGTGGTTTTATCTACTTTTGGTCTTTGATGATGCTGATGTACAGATGGGTTTTTGGTGTGGATGTCCTTTCTGTTAGTTTTCCTTCTAACAGACAGAACCCTCAGCTGCAGGTCTGTTGGAGTACCTGGCCGGCCGTGTGAGGTGTCAGTCTGCCCCTGCTGGGGGGTGCCTCCCAGTTAGGCTGCTCGGGGGTCAGGGGACAGGGACCCACTTGAGGAGGCAGTCAGCCCGTTCTCAGATCTCCAGCTGCATGCTGGGAGAACCACTGCTCTCCTCACAGCTGTCAGACAGGGACATTTAAGTCTGCAGAGGTTACTGCTGTCTTTTTGTTTGTCTGTGCCCTGCCCCCAGAGGTGGAGCCTACAGAGGCAGGCAGGCCTCCTTGAGCTGTGGTGGGCTCCACCCAGTTCAAGCTTCCAGGCTGCTTTGTTGACCTAAGCGAGCCTGGGCAATGGCGGGCGCCCCTCCCCCAGCCTCGCTGCCGACTTGCTGTTTGATCTCAGCCTGCTGTGCTAGCAATCAGCGAGACTCCGTGGGCATAGGACCCTCTGAGCCAGGTGCGGGCTATACTCTCCTGGGGCACCGTTTCCTAAGCCTGTCGGAAAAGCACAGTATTCGGGTGGGAGTGGCCCGATTTTCCAGGTGCCGTCTGTCACCCCTGGAAGGGGAACTCCCTGACCCCTTGCGCTTCCCGAGTGAGGCAATGCCTCGCCCCTGCTTCGGCTGGCGCACGGTGCACTCACCCACTGACCTGCGCCCACTGTCTGGCACTCCCTAGTGAGACGAACACGGTACCTCAGATGGAAATGCAGAAATCACCCGTCTTCTGCGTTGCTCGCGCTGGGAGCTGTAGACCGGAGCTGTTCCTATTCGGCCATCTTGGCTCCTCCCCCCGGTAAGATTACTTTTACTGTAGAATATAGTAAGCTTGTCCAACCTGTGGCCTGTGGGTCGCATGTGCCCCAGGATAGCTTTGAATGTGGCCCAACACAAATTCTTAAACTTTCTTAAAACATTATGAGATTTTTGGGGTGATTTTATTTAGTTCATCAGCTGTCGTTAGTGTTAGTGTATTTTATGAGTGGCCCAAGATAATTCTTCTTCTTCCAGTGTGGCTCAAGGAAGCCAAAAGATGAACACCCCTCTGGAAACTTCCTCCACTCACATCAGCAAAGGCCAAGTGGGAAATTTAAACTTCCACCCTTGTGAGGCTGTAATGCGGTACCCAGCAGCTCCACCAGTGTGGGGTCAGAGAAGGCTGGGTAGAGACTGTCAGTGGAAACTCCTGGGGAACATGGACTTCCACTCGCACATCACAGTCATGAGGCACCTTGCTGCTTAGCCACCGAGGTGGTGTCACATGAGGCCTAGTAAAGAGTCAAGATTTCCACTATCACCCAGTGGTCCCTCATGGCCACTACCATAGTGGTGTCAGTGGAGGCCAGAAGGGAATCAGGAATCCTCACCTCCGACCAGCAGTCATGAGGAATCCTCCTTCTTATGTGTGAGGCTGAGTGACGAAAATGGACTTCTGTCTCCACCTGGAAGTAACAATGTGCCACTCCTCTTCTGCAGCCAGGGTGGTATCAGGAAATGCCAGGTAAAACCAAAGCTTCAAATGAAATCCAGAGTCTTATAATAGAGACATTTTCAGATTCTAATACGAAATCATGGGGCATACTGAGAACCAGGAAGATCTGAAACCAAGTGAAAAAAGACAACTAATAGAGGCCAAGATAGAGATTACACAGATGATAGAACTATCTGGCAGAGATATTAAAGCAGCTATCACAAAAATGCTTCAATGAACAATGATAAATACGCTTGAGACAGAAAGTGAAATCCTCAGCAAAGAAACTGATTAGATAAAGAAGAACCAAAGTAATATTAAAATTGACATATATAATAAATTCCAAATGTCCTCACTTTATGATAGGGTCACATACCAAAAAACCTAGCATAAGTCAACTTGGGAATGGTTTATCAGAACTTAGCCCCTTTGTAAGTGGAAGAGCATACTAAATGTGCATCATTTTGGCACCATTTAATCAAAAAATCTGAGTCAGGAATAGTCTGTAAAGTATCAGTGGATGTGTTCAACAACATAATATAGGAGACAGAGGAAAAGAACCAGTAAACTGGAGGAAAGAACATTAGACATTACCTAATCTGAACAACAAAGACATAGAAAATAGATGAAAAGAAAATGAACACGGAGTCTCAAGGGTCTGTGGGACAATAGCAAAAGATAATACTGGCATCCCTGGAGTTTCAGAAAAAAAAGGAGAGAGAGGGCATTATTTAAGAAGTACTAAAAGAAACTTCCCAAATTTGCCAAGACGTAAACCAATAGACTCAAGAAGCAAATGCCAAATAGAATAAACTCTGAGAAATCAATGCCTAGACACATTGTAATTAAACCTCTGGGAACTAAAGACAAGAAAATCTTGAAAACAGTCAGAGAAAAATGACAACTTTCCTATAGGGAAATGACAGTGGAGCGGAATTGTTATCATAAAGCATGGAGGTGACAAAGCCATGGCACAATGTTCTTCAGGTACTGAGAAATCCTACACGTTCTGAATATGTCTTTCAGAAATGAAGTGGGAAATCAACACATTCTCGGATGAAGAAGAAAAAGATAATTTGTCACCAATAGACCTGCCTAAGAAGGATGACTAAAGGATGGTATCTAAACAAAAAGAAAGCAAAAGAGAAGAAACCTTCGAAGGGAGAAAGAACACTGTTAGCAAAACTATATGTAACTACAATAGATTTTTCTTCTCCTCTTGAATTTTCTAAAGTATGATTTCTAAATTACGCCGGTTGAAGAAAAAATTATAAAACTCTCTGCTGTGGTTCTAAATGTATACAAAGGAAATATTTAAGGAAATTATTTTATAAATTGGGGAATTAAAGGTAAATAAAGGTATAATTTCACAGGATGTAAAATGATGACACAAGTAGACAGTGATACATTTGTGTGTATATATATATAGTAATACACAGATCAACCACTTAAAAATTGCACTATTTTGTGTATAAAAGATACATTCAAAAACAGTGTAGATGAATGAAAATGAAATTTTAGGAAATGTTCAGTTACTACAGGAAGATAGAAAAATGCAAACAGAAAAACACAAAAACAGAGAGAACAAACTGAAAACAAAAATAGTTGTGAACTACATTGTGAGACAATGATTCCCTTTTCAATTTCTTTCAAACTTCTGATCAAATCAGGCAGAAGCCTCAGTCTGGTGAAAGGAGTCTTTCAAAATTCCCTGGTATTGCTAAACTCTCTTCTTTAACCCAGAGGAAGAAGATCTCAAATTCAGAGCCTGGGCAGGTGACAGCATTTAGCCAGAACTCTAGAACAGTGCTTGCATTGCGATTATTTTTAAAGTCACTTTTTTTTTTGTGGCAATTGATATGTTTTCACACACAGGTGTTATACAATATTTATTTTATGATAGAAAATACAAAATGATGGGTCAATATATGGAAAGAATGTTAAAGAAATTACAGTTCATATATCCAAAAAGAGCAAATATCAGGAAGATGGCATCCAAATGACTGAAATTGGTGAACTCATTTAGGCAAAGTGCCAGTCACTTTCCATCTTATCTACTTTAATAAAACATTTATTATACTAAATATTTATTATTCTTACTATTTTTGAGATGGAGTCTGCCTTTGTCACTGAGCCTGGAGTGCAGCGGCATGATCTCTGCTCACTGCAACCTCTGCCTCTCGGGTAAAAAGCGATTCTCTGCCTCAGCTGGGACTACAGGCGCCCACCACCACCACGTCCAGCTAATTTTTGTATCTTTAGTAGAGACGGGGTTTTGCCATGTTGGCCAGGCTGGTCTCGATCTCCTGGCCTCAAGTGATCCACCCGCCTTGGCCTCCCAAAGTGCTGGGATTACAGGCATGAGCCACCATGTCCAGCCTTATTATTTGTTGAAGTACTTATTTAGCCCACTATAATGTGAGCTCCTTAAAATCAGGAAAGATGTCGATTTTGTTTCTTTAGCATTTGGCACTATATTTGTCACAACATTCTCAATGTTTGGTGAATGTTTGATTGAACAGCTCTAAAGTAAGGCATAGAGAAATAAGAGTAAATTAGGCCCCTTTGTTACAATTTGTTTATGGTGGGCCAAGGAAATAAAAGTTGTAAGTAATGTATTTGGTTGAACTTTTTTCTAATCATGTGTTGAATGCATTGGGGTAGTGGGTATAAAACTAAAGGATGTGAAAATTGGTGGTGTGATATCATTTCATCAAATTCAACAACAAATATATGAGAGTGCTGCCAGATATTTCACATTCAGTTTTCAGTAAACTACATTTTGCTTTCAGAAAGATTAAAATTTTAGCATAGGCATGTGCCTATTTATTTGTTTTTGGGTTTTTGTTTTGTTTTGTTTTGGAGACAGAGTCTCGCTCTATCGCCCAGGCTGGAGTGCCATGGTGCAATCTCGGCCCACTGCAACTTCTGCCTCCAGGGTTCAAGTGATTCTCCTGCTTCAGCCTCAACCTCCCAAGTAGCTGGAATTACAGGCATGCGCTGCCACGCCTGGCTAATTTTTGTACTTTTGGTGACAGGGGTTTCACCATGTTGGCCAGGCTGGTCTAAACCCCTGGCCTCAAGTGATCAGCCTGCCTTGGCCTCTCAAAGTGCTGGGATTACAGGCGTGTGCCACCGTGCGTGGCCGTGCCCATTTACATTACAATTTTTATCAACTACTTTACACCAGGATGTTAAATTTATTTTTTTGACTTCAGATACGGGGTCTATTCTTGAGAAATACTGCATAATTTTACAAAAATTATTATTAGCAAAGTTGAAAAACATTCTTTATGTATATGTTTGTATATATATTTGTATGCATGTATTTTATCTGTATACTTTAAGAATGTTAGGGCTCTTCTTTTACTACTTTTCTTTTTACCTACCTAACTTGAAAAGCTGAAAGAAAATATCTCAAAGGCTCAGCTCCCATTTTTTCTGGAAATTACAGATTTTCTCGCACATGTAAAAAATGCTTGAGGAGATGAATAGTCATTGTTTACGCACACTCAATGAAACCTCACTTCTCTTGTGCATGTGTGTACGTGTGTGTGTAAATAGCAAAGTTAAGTTTATGACTTAGATTATATGGCAGGACTTTCTCACTTAAACTTATTATTACTCTCAGACACAAACAGTAACAGCGACTAATGATTAAATTTTCCAGATGTGCCCTGGACAGATATGCATTGGAAATAGATAAGAAACATACAAGTTAGCATACTATCTTGCTGTACAAATAGCTATTGAGCAAGTGAAATCAGTTGTTTTTCAAAATCTCTTATTTGAAATACTGTTGACATTGTTACATTTTTAGCAACCTCCTATTCAACAGATAAACACAAAGATAAATTTTGGGCTGAGCTTATTCAAATGATCACAGACTTGGAGTCTGTGGTCTCCCTGAAATTTACTGTATTGTTCTAAGAACTTTTTGATGTCTTAGGGAAACAAAATTTGTATTTTTTAGTTTTTAAATATTTTTAATTGATAATAATTATACATATTTATGGTATACATGGGATATTTTGATACATGCACACAATATATTATGTGATAATTAAATCAAGGTACTTAGGTTACTCATCACCTCATACATTTATCATTCATTTTTTAAATTTACCTTTTATTTTTAAAAATGTTTGTGGATACATAGTAGGTGTATATATTTATGAGGTATATGTTGTTTTTATACAGGCATGCAATGTGAAATAAGAACATCATAAAGAATGGGGTATTCTTCCCCTCAAGCATCTTTCCTTTGAGTTACAAATAATCCAATTACATTCAAGTTATTTTCAAATTTACAACTAAGTTATTATATTATTAACTATAGTCACCCTATTGCACTATCAAATAGTAGTTCTTATTCATTGTTTATTTTTTGTACCCATTAACCAACCTCACCTCTCCCCACTCCCCTCCCCAGCCTCTGGTAACTATCCTCCTTCCCTCTATGTCCACGATTTCAATTGATATGATTTTTAGAATATTTCAAATCTAATCTTCTATCTATTTTGAAATATATAATACATTTTTATTAACTGTAGTCGCTCTACTCCACTATTTAATACTAGAACTTCTTCCTTTGGTCTATATTTATACTCATTCACCGACCTCTCTTCATCCCCTACTCCCTACTCCGTTCCCAGCCTCTGGTAACTATTTCGAATATTTTTGAAGAATAAATTAAGAAATTAGCAATTCTTATATTTCACTAGTTTGAACTTATAAAGAACAAGGAAATCTTGTGATACAATTTATATCAGGAAGAAAAATGGTTCATCATACCCTCCATCACATATTCTGGCAATGTCATATCCTCTTACTTCAAGGAACAATAGTTTGTTTCATCTTTCACACTAATACCCATTTCAGAAGAATGAAAGGCCATATTCGTGGGAAATGACATTTGAAAACTGGAAAAAAGGGAAGAGCATATTCATGAGGAGAGAATGATTCATTTTAGGGGCGTTGTTCTTTCCGATGTACAATAAATCAAAGTTAAATATAATTCATTTCTTCATTCAATAAACATTGAGTGAGAGTCCAATGTGTGGCAAGCTTTGGGTTGTCATAATTACTTTGGTGAATACAGAAGAAGTGTCTCCTCTCATAGGAATACTTATATTTTATTGAATGGAGTCAGATATAAACAGGGGAAATTATAAGGTGATTTCACATGAGAAGTACTATAAGGACAATAGAAGAGAATGATAGAAAGTGACAAGGAGACAGAAGAAGTGACAGTTGTACTGAAGGTCAAGGAAGTTACTGTGATCTGACTGTAGTAACTTATACCTCGGCAAGAGGACCCCCTGCCTTAGGCTCTGTGCTTTTCGAGAGCCTGCATATTATAATACATACACATACATACACGCGTTTATTTAAAACACACACAAATAAATGAATGCATGTCTAACTTTGCATCTATCATTGTAGGCACAGCATGGGCTTTAATTTTAAACTCCTACCCTCATGACTAATGGCATTCAGTTTCATTTCTTTTCTTTTCTTTCTTTCTTTTTTTTTTTTTTTGTTTTTGAGACAGTCTTGCTCTGTAGGCCAAGCTGGAGTGCAGTGGCATGAACTGGGCTCACTGCAACCTCTGCCTCCCAGGCTGAAGCAGTTCTCCTGCCTCAGCCTCCCGAGTAGCTGGGATTACAGGTGTATGCCACTGCGCCCGGCTAATTTAGTTTTGTATTTTTAGTAGAGACAGGGTTTCACCATGTTGGCCAGGCTGGTCTCGAACTCCTGACCTCAGGTAATCTGCCCGCCTCGGCTTCCCAAAGTGCTGGGATTACAAACCTGAGCTACCGCGCCCGGCCAGCATTCAGTTTCTAGGAAAAGGGTTCTCTATCTCTTTTGGCCCTATGTCCTCAAAAAAAGACAGTGGAGATTTGTGCATTGCTTGCTGTTGATTTCAGAAGTGGACACCGTGTTGGAGTCTATAAAATATTTGAGCAGCTGACTTGCTTAGGTAAGAAAAAAGACAAATTCTTGTCAGTTAAAAACAAATGTCCAAATTCTCTGCATATAAAAAGAATTATTTCCCTATACTACAATAGGTCCATTTTCTTGCTATATTTTTCTTCTAAATTTTCTAGAGCTTTTGCAAATAGCTCTAGAAAATTTAGAAGAAATTAGGAATCAGGATGGTATTTTGCAATATATAACTCATATATATATGAGTTACATAGATGAGAGTGTATTTATATGCGTGTGTATGTGTGTCTGTGTGTGTACATGTAGGTTTAGATGTAATATGCATGGAATCTTATACCATTTCTTTATATTGGTAACTAGATGGTCATTGAACTTTAGTATTGCAAAAAGTTGTATTTTTATTTAATATTTATTTAAATATATATTTAAAATATATAAATGTTTATACAAATATATTTAAAATGTTATATAATTTTTATTTTAAATTGGTCATTAGCCATTATTTGCTTCTTGTCTAATTTTAATAGATAATTTTAAATAGTGAAAAATCACTCTTTTGAAAGCATGACTATTATTACTGATTTTTATTCTTTTTTTACAATTTTGAAAGTATATTCACATACATTCAAATACTGTATACTTCAAAAAAATTGAATTTTATTTTTGATCCTTGTAATCATTACTATCAATATATTCCAAATTATGCAAACATATTAATTAAAACAATACAATGAATGATATTACTAAAGTGGAAGCAAGAAATTTAAATTTATGGAATTATTATACAACAGTTTATAAAGTATGTATGCCTTTATTCTATTACTCATCTAAACATTGTCAGCCCTTCAGCTCGAACACTGTCACGTGTGTAATAATAATTAGATTAGATTCACTTGTCTGATATTGCACTCGCCTGCAATCAAATTAACTCTATAGGTCTACATACGTATAATTTAATTTCTTTGTTACAAAGCTATGTTTGGAAGATTAACATGGTATAATACATTCCATTTAATAGTTTGTTAGCTGGTCATTTGGACATGATGTCTGTGGATTTCCATGTATCCTCTTGTCCTAACCCCAAGGAATGCTTGGTGTGGGTCTGTCTGAAAGGCAATACATCAACTATGCTCAGTTTGAAGAGTGATGAGAGAAAGATGCTTGATATTAGAGAAACAGCAAGAAGAATATCACTAAAGTCTGGATCACTGGGGAGAACAGAAAAAGGCCAAAACGAAGATATTATAGTAATTCGGGTAAGATATGACAGCAGTTGGCCCTGAAATGGTAGCAGTAAACATGGAAAGAAGATAGAATTAGTAGGTATTTTGGAAATATTGTTAGCAATATTGCTGAAAGATTCCATATGGGATATATATGAAGAACCAACTTGATTCTTAAGTACTGTTGTATGAGTAAATGGGAAATAAACTAGAATAATGCATCCATTTACTGATACAGAAGAAATAATATGCTGAAGATTGTCTTACTATAACATGGGTATTACTGAGTAATATTTCATTATATAATTTTACTACAATTGGTTCATCCTTTGTCCTAATGGTAGGCATATGTTTCATTTCTCAAGAAATGGAATTTCTGAGTTAAAAGATTAATGCAATACCTGTCAAAATAATTTTGCAAATTATTGTACAATTTAACTATCACATCAGTTGTTCCAAATTTTCACCAAGGCTTGATATTGCCACTTTTTACTTTCAGCTATCCTGTTGGGTGTGAAATGGTTTATCGTTTTATTTTATTTATTTTAATTTTATTTATTTATTTATTTTGAGATGGAGTCTTGCTCTGTCGCCCAGGCTGTAGTGCAGTGGTGCAACCTCCGCTCACTGCAACCTCCACCTCCCAGGTTCAAGCGATTCTCCTGCCTCAGCCTCCCGAGTAGCTGGGACTACAGGTACGCACAACCATGCCCAGATAATTCTTGTATTTTTAGAAGAGAGAGGGTTTCACAATGTTGGCCAGGCTGGTCTCATACTCCTGACCTCAGGTGATCTGCCCACCTTGGCCTCCCAAAGTGCTGGGATGCAGGTGTGAGCCACCATGCCCAGCCTATTGTTTTATTTTAATATGCATTTCCTGGATGATTAATAATGTTGAAAACCTTTTTTTGCAGCTATAGGACATCCATATATCCTCTCTGAGAAGTCATTCTTCAAGTATTTGGCCCAGTTTTTTTTTTTTTTATTGAGTTATTCTTTTTATTGTTGGTTTGTAGACATTCTTTACATTTTCTGGATATGATCCTTTATCAGATATTTGTCTTGTACTTTTTCTTTGCCCCAATCTGTGGAATGTGTTCTCATTTTTTAAGAGTGTCTTTTGATGAGCAAAAGTTTTTAATTTAGATAAAATCCAACTTATCCTTTTAAAAAATACTTTATGCTTTTTATATCCCATCTAATGAATATTTTCCAACTCCAAGGTCACAAATGCTTTCTCTCTCTTTCTTTTTCCTAGAAGCTTACAGTTTTCGCTTTTACATTTAGTTCTAGCATTTATTTCAAGTTAATTTTAATGTATTTTTGTAGTGGAGGTTGAAATATCTTATTTTTCCATATGGAGATTTATCTTTATTCCAGTAGCACTGGGTTGAGAAAACTATCATTTCTCTTTCAAATTTCTTGGCATCTTTCCCTTTTTTTTTTTGAGACAGACTCTCGCTCTGTCGCCCAGGCTGGAGTGCAGTGGCGCAATCTCTACTCACTGCAAGCTCCACCTCCCGGGTTCACGCAGGTTCATGCCATTCTCCTGTCTCAGTCTCCTAAGTAGCTGGGACTACAGGCGCCTGCCACCACACCTGGCTAATTATTTTTGTAATTTTAGTAGAGACGGGGTTTCACTGTGTTAGCCATGATGGTCTCGATCTTCTGACCTCACGATCCACCCGCCTCGGCCTCCCAAAGTGCTGGATTATAGGCATGAGCCACCATGCCTGGCCTCTTGGCATCTTTATAGAAATAAGTTGACCACATATGTTGCAATCTATTTCTAAACTTTCTATTCTCTTCTATTAAGCTAAAATTCTGTTGTCTTGATTACTATAACTATATGCTAATTTTTGAAACCAGATAATGTAATACCTCCAACTTTATTCCTTTTTTCTGTTCTTTTGGTTATTCCCAAACCTGTTTTCCATATATGTTTTTTTAATCGGCTTGTCAGTTCCTGCTTGTCAATTCCTGGTACTGAATTGAATACTGAAAGATCAATCTGAAAAGGAATGACATCTTAATAATATTTAGTCTCCTGATCCACCAACACAGTATATTTTTCCATTCCTTTAAGTATTTCAAATTTTCTCTCAAAAAATGTGTTTTATAAGTTTCAGTGCACTGGCCTTGCACATATTCTTAAAATTTTATCCCTAAGTATTTTATACTTTTTCATGAAGTTGTGAATAACATTTAAAAATTTTGTTTTCTAATTGGTAACTATTATTATATAGAAATACATTTGTTATTTGATTTTTTTTTGTATATTTACCTTGTATCCTGTAACATTAATAAATTTGCTTATTTGTTCTGGTAGATTGTATGTGGATTTCTGAGAATTTTCTGTACACAAGATTATTTCATCTATGAATAAAGTTTTAATTTTATCTTTCTAATCTTTATTTCTTTTGCTTGTTATTCTTGTCCTATTACATTGGCTAAAATCTATAGTACAATGTTGAATAAAAATAATGCAAAAAAATAGTGCTTTTTCCCAATCTTATGGGAAAAACACTATTTTTCTCTATTAAGTATCATGTTAGTTAAAGATTCTTTTGGAGATCCCCTTTATAAGATTAATAAAGTTTCTTGTTATTGGTCTTTGCTGAGATATTTTATCATGGGTAGACATGGACATTTTAAAAATGCTTTCTCTTCATCCAGTTGAAATGGTCATTTTGTTTTTCGATTTTTTAACCCCCTTGTTATTTGGGGAGTTGCATTAATTAAATTTTGACTATTAAGCAAAACTTGCATCCCTGGAATAACCCCAATTTTTCTGTGATATATTCCCCTTTAAAATTATTGCTAGGATTAATATGTTCATATTTATTTAAGAATATTTGCAACTATGCTTATTAGAAATATTGGTCTGTGATTTTTCTTGCTTGTAATATCCTTGTCAGATTTGGTAATCTAGATTTGTCTGGAATTTTAAAAACTAGTTGGAAAGTGTTCTGTACTGCTATATTTTCTAAAAGAATTTATCTAGAATTGATGTTATTTCTCTCTTAGATGTTTTATAGAAAAACCAGAGAAACTCTCTGACATAGCAGTAGTAGCTTTATTTTAAAATCCCATTTTCTAAAATCAGAGGTAGAGCTATTCATATTTTTTATTTATTTTTGGATCAGGTTTGATGTCATATTCAAATAATTGCCTATTTAATCTAAGTTTTCAAGTGTATCAGCCTAAAGTTCTTTATAAAGTTATTTAAACTTTTAAATATCTATAGGATCTGTAGTGATTTTTTTATTGCCAAAAGTAAACATTTGTGTTCTGTCTTTTAACTAGTCTTATTAAGATATTAAAAATTTTTTCAAAAAACTAATTTTGCCTTTTCAAAATGTCTCTTATTATTCTACCACTTCATCAATTTTGCTATTTGTTTAAAAGTATATTCTTCAGCTTGTGTAATTTCTATTAATTTATCTTTAAGTCCAATGGTTTCTTCTTCTGCAGTGGCCAATCTTCTGAAAATTCATCCAGTGAATTATTTATTTCTGATATTTTGTATTTTAATTTTAGTGGTTTCACCAGATTGTTTTTCATACAAGCCTCCTAGTTTTCAACTACATCACAGCTAATTCTAGAATATATTACATGCCTTATCTATAAGAATTAACAGACAGCTGATATTGATTTAAGTCAGAAGTGGAGATGCTGACTGCTTTGATCAATGTGTATTAGATACAAAACAAACAATAGTTCTTTTCTAATAATATATGTTATACTCTGTTCAGAAAGGAAGTGGGGCAAATAGCATTTTTACAATACTCATGTATTTTCAGTGTTGAATATACACCAACATATACCAAAAGGTGAAAAGCTAAATCAATTTTGAGAAAGAATACAAATAAAACAACAAAAAAAGATCTTGCAAGATGTAAAAAACATCTTTAGGCAATGATTTTTACAAACATCTGTTTCTAATATGAGATACAGCTTAAGAAATCACTTACATTAGCAACAGAAGTTTTTTTTAAAAAAAACTTTCTGTGAAAAACTCATGTATGGCCCAACACATAACAAATAATGCAAGCCAACCAGACCTAACATAAAGGGTAAGTATGCATTAAAGAGAAGATGATTAATTTCAATACAGGCTATAAATAAATAGAAACATCAAGATTTATTTAGTTTTTACCTAGTGGAACTCAAACTTGAATCCAGAGAAGTATCTGGAGAATTTATCATGCAGATTCCCGGGCCCCCTCAACACAGAGTGTGATTCAGTGGTTCCAGAGAAAGTTCCAGGAATATTCACTTTTCACCAGCTCTCCAGGTTATTGTGAATCAGCGGTTCTCAAACCATATATCCTCTAATAATTGAGCCAGAGTAAATTGGTATAACTCCTTTTGGACAACTGTACGGCAGTATTTCCTAAAGCTAAATACACCCCATACCTGACAATTCAGCAATTCCACTTGTGATAAAAGTCAATATAATGGTTACATTTGATGGGAGGAGTATTGATCATGAGGAGCATGAAAAAGCCTTTCTTGATTTGGGTGATGGCTACATGAATATATTTATTTTTTTTAAAAAGTCACCAAGTTGTAAAAAGTTGCAGTGAACTATGGTAAAGCTAAAAATTATGCAATGAGTAATATGTTTTTTTAAAACTCTATGAATATAAGGGTAAGATAGAAAATTCTAAATCACCCATCATCATCTGGGAAAACCTTTATGATGAGTTTAAGTCCTCAGTATACGCTTATATTACTCCCTAAACTTTGCATTTATAGTAGTTATGATTGGTATATTTATTTATTTATTTGCTTATTTTTTGAGACAGAGTCTTGCTCTGTTGCCCAGGCTGGAATGCAGTGGTGCGATATCTACTCACTGCAACCTCCACCTCCCAGGTTCAAGAGATTTTCCTGCCTCAGCCTCCCGAGTAGCTGGGATTACAGGTGCACGCCACCATGCCTGGCTAATTTTTGTAATTTTAGTATAGATGGGGTTTCACCATATTGGTCAGGCTGGTCTTGAACTCCTGACCTAGGTGATCCACCTGTCTCAGCCTCCCAAAGTGCTGGGATTATAGGTGTGAGCCACCGTGCCCAGCCAACATTGGTACATTTATATATAGCATATTATGTATGCAATTATTTAGCTAATATTTCTTACTATCCAGCCTATACGCTATTAGGAATGAGACTGTGTTTTACTGTTCATGGCTTTGTTCCTATAATTGAGCCTAGTGTCTATCACATAGCACACATTCAAAAAATGTTTGAAGATGGGAGACAGAAAAGGAGGGAGAGAGAGAAAAAGAGAGGGAGGGAGGGAGACAGGGAGGCAGGTAGGAAGGAAAGGAGTCTGAATGGACTTTTCCACCAAATAATAGGGTGCTTAGGGATGGAAGTTGGAGGTTTGAGGGGAGTAAAGGGGATAAAGGTCTTATCAACTATTTCTAGATGGAAAAAAATAAACCAACATATCTCCATCTTTGTGCAAAATGTTCTTTTCTTTCAGAATAGGTCATTCATGTTTACAAAAGTTGGCCATGCTTTTAAAATTTTTTTTAAATTTTAATTTTTATGTCTGGGATCTAATCTGCCTACTTGCACATCGCTTAGAGATGGGTTGTGGGCAGCCCTGGCTGAACAATAGCTGCTGGGACTTCTAAATGCACAGGCAAAAGGCTCTGGGGAAGGAAGAAGCATGAATTTTATTAACCTAGAGAAAGCGACACTAATATTATTAATTCCTTTTGCTTGTAAAATGGGAGGATATACAGGTGGTAAAAAATAGTTTTGCTGGTCTATCTTCAAACGGGTAATTGGGAGGCTGGTAGGAATTTTCAAACATAATATAACAAAATCTAGAAACAAAAAATTCCTTTTCATTTGCACAGAGGCTCTGTTGAAGCTGAAATACTTGTGGGATATTAGGAATGAAAAATGTCAGCATGCACACTGCCCAGGCTTGCCTGGTTTATGGCTCCCACCTCATGGCTGTCATTACAGTTCAGAAAAAGAAACTCTTTGTCCCTGGAGCATTACTTTTCAAAGACAAGAAACATCCAGAAGCGTCCTCTCACTTTGACATATAGGTCACGGCATTCAGAGAATAATGTGAGGAATCACCAAGTGCCAGCTCCTTGAATCATTGGGAGATGAAGCTATTTAGTATGGGTTCTGCTAAGCTTTTTTGCTCCTACGAATTTCCTTCCTTAATGGAAAGTCACTTTTCGAGTGAACAAGATTTGGATTCTTCAGTGGCTTGAAATGCAAGGCTTGTAAACAAATAAAAGGCCAAAAAGGGTGGTAGTTGGCAGGGGGAGAATATAGGAAATGAAGAGAGAGGGAAATGTCATTTAACATCTTAACCTAAAGCCTGTATTAGTGACGTGTGTGTGTGTGTGTGTGTGTGTGTGTGTGTGTGTGTGTGTGTGTGTTTTGAAATCCACAAGAGAAATACCAATCCTCTAATTCAAAGCTGAAATGATCCAGGCTTTACAATGAGTGCATTTCCTCATTTTCTAGTAGATCGAGAGGCTTGTTGGATGGAGAAAGAACACCCACTAATTCCTACCCCAAACCCAAGAGAAAGACAAGACTGGCATGGGTATCCTGCCCTCTGTCAGGAATCCCCTTACATCTCCAGTCTTAAGTCAGGCCCAAGAGAGGAAAGATGAGTTTCTGGCACAGCTCTGGAAGCAGTGGTCTATTTCTTAGAGGTGAGGGTGCTGTAACCTCAGCTTTTTCAAAGCAAATCATTTAAGCCCCACTTCATGGTTTGTATTTATTAAAATAGTGGTACTTAAGGAGGACAATTGGGTATTTTCCTGGATATCTTACATGAATTCCAGCCAGGTCATTTTGTTGAAGTCAGATCTAACCAGAGTTCCTGCGTACACTGTGCCTAAAATACACAGCAAACAAGAAAAGCAGATGGTTTTGCACGAGCTCAAGTCATGACTGACTCACACTGTCGGGCTTGAGGTGGCATGTACTTGTGACATGTGGTACAGAATATGATCACCGTAAAACTTAAAAACTTCGAAATGAATTAAAGAGCTAATAAAGATACAGTGTTAGAATGAACAAGTGCACCCTAGGCACAAGCCCTGAACTGCACTGGGCATTTTTGTGTGAGTACCTTTAGACAGCCTCTTCTCCATGACTGAGCTTTTATGCCTTCTCTTTCCAAATACCTTGTTTTCTATGAGAAAGTAGAAACCAGGGTTTCCATTCTGTTATCCTTCACATTACCTAACATATTAGCAAACATTATGTACCGGCTATTGCTCTAAAATATTTAATGCCCCCTAAAACCTTATAAGGTGAAGTTCTTTGTTTAGTTTTATTTTTGATTGACAAGCAATAATTGTGTATATTTATGGGGGACAAAGTGATATTTTAATACACATATACACCATGGAAAGAGCAAATCAGAGCAATAAAAATCAGGAAATTCTGTCATTGACCACAACATGGATGAACCTAAAGGACGTTATATTAAGTGAAATACGCCAGACACAAAGAGTCAAATGTCGTATGATCTCACTTACATGTGGAATCTAAAAAAGTTGAAGTCATAGAAGTAGAGAGTGGATGGTGACTGCCAGAGGTGGGGTGGGATGGTGGACTGGGAAAGGGGAAAATTTTCATCCATATGTACTAAGTTGCAGTTAGACAGGAGGAAGAATCTCTCATGTTCTATTGCACAGCAGGATGACTAATGTATTGTATATTTCTAAATAGCAGGTTAATAATGTATATTTTTAAATAGCTAAAAGATAGACAGCAAACTCTTGTTCCCTCTATCTAACAAGTTCATAGAACATAAATGGCAGAGCAAGTACTCAGATCTAGGCACTCTGTCATCACAGTTTGCTCTAACAAATAAGCCATAACAAAGCTCGTCATCTTTTTCTATTAAAACCACAATTACTTTTGCACTAACCTAATACTTTTCCCTTACTCATGTCATTAAAATCACTCTTGAAACTACAATGCATCTTCATATATATAGGCAAAGGGCACAGGTGTTGAGGTATCTTAAGTTACCTTTACCACCTCTCTCCCTAAGTGAAAATCATTCATTCATTCATTTGTTCATTCATATGCTAAGTCTTTTTGTAAAGAAGGTGTTACATGTTTTTCAGGTCTTATTAACTTGAGAAGTGAAGGAAAGATGACTGGGTGACATTTAAATAAACAGCATTAAATCTGTTCTCTAAGTGGAAAAAAAGAATCAAAGTTGATAGGTTTAAGATAGCATAAGACATTCTGGGTTTAAATAAATAGTCCTGGTATCTCTAGCAGGACTGAGGAGGCTCCCAAGCAGGAGCTTCCACTGATCTACTAAGGTAGGGAAGAAGAGGATCATGCTAGGAGAGAGAACACTCCTCTTATTTTACCCAGTATCATGGACAGAAAGAAGGTGGTATCTGGCTTTCAGAATGTTCTCCTCCAGTGAAGCACTAAACAGAATGACTGGGGGTATCTGGTCTGGTGAAATGCAACTTGGAGCTTTTCCATTCCTTAGAAGGTGTAGACATGTCCACGTAAAAGGAAGAGCACACTGCATGCGCACCATGCATGGATTTACATCCTGCTCACTTCTTCATGTATTAATTTCCCCTGTCTTTTTGCCTGCTGACCTCACAGGCTATCTCACTTCTCCATTTTCTAAATATTATCTCACTTCTACATTTTCTCTTGGCTCTTTTGTCTACCAAACTCAGCAATCTTCTTAGACAGAGTTTTCTTCTTTCTTTTTCAGCTCTGTGGTTTAACCAGGGACCCCTTGGGCAATACTTTTCCTGCCTTGATCTGATTGATTCCTCAGGATCTCTCCTCTCTGACTCTGTAGATAATCCCATTTAGTCCAACCCTGACTTATGGGTAGTGCCTAGGCAGTAAAACCTTGAGTAGAGGTTGGCCAAAATATGCTCAGTATTTATCAATTTCTAAATTTCTTAAACAGGAATAATAAAGTACTCTCTTACACATCTAATGGAAAGCATTCAACAAAAATTGTGCAACTATGTCCCAAGTACTACATAAAGCCATAGGTAAAAATACTGAACGGGTTCCAGTTGATGGGAAGCTTACAGACCAGTATACTTGATCACTAGCATTATCCGGTTACTTGCAACACTTTTAAACAATTTTTGAAAAGGCTTTATAAGAATTGGTGCTATAGAAATGACAACAATCTCATTTTTATTTCGTTAAATTTTCTTTAGATGCAGGGAGACACACTGGAGACAACAAATTTAATAGTAGAAAACTATATGGCAGCTTTTACTTCTAGTCATTGTAAAAAATATTGTGAAGCTCTTCTAGTCTTAAAAGTCTCAAATTAGGCCGGGTGCAGTGGCTCATGACCGTAATCCCAGCACTTTGAGAAGCCAAGGCGAGCCGATCACCTGAGGTCAGGAGTTCGAGACCAGCCTGACCAACATGGTGAAACCCCATCTCTACTAAAAATACAAAATTAGCTGGGCGTGGTAGCATATGCCTGTAATCCCAGCTACTTGGGAGGCTGAGGCAGGAGAATTGTTTGAACCCTGGAGGCAGAGGTTGCAGTGAGCTGAGATAGTGCCATTGCACTCCAGCCTGGGCAACAAGAGCAAAATACTGTCTCAAAAAAAAAAAAAAAAAGTCTCAAATCGACATATGGCTTTCTCCTTTCCTCCATCATATCCATGCCTTGAATTAAAATGTTTTTTAAAATGCCTAATGAAAATACTTCTATTTACAGTTGGTTTAGTAAAGTTTAATTTTAACCAAATCTAATTTTACAAACCAAATTGAACTTTAAGTGGTTATTTTAGGTTTATAATTTTATTCCCAACATAACAGCATAGGTGTGCTATTTGCTAAACTAATGTAAAAAAATAGAAACCTACGTAGGTTTGCCTTATGAACTATCTGTTTTGCCTTGCATATTTTCTTGAAAAGAAACAAATAGACAAAAATGTAGGTCAGGGCATATAAAATGCTTAATTCCTTGACATTAGAAGTAGTTTTCAATTTTAGAAAAATCTATAGTTGTCATATAGGTTTTATGGAAATAGTGCAAAATTTCTTAGACTTTCTCAGTGAATCCAGTTTTCCTGCTAGGATGAAGTGGGGGACACCTTGGTATTTACTGAGTTTTTCATTTCTTTATCTCTGGCATGGAACAGGGTGACAGGAATGAGGCAGGTGTTCAGTAGATGCTGGCTTCCTTTCCCACCATCTGGTCAAGGCAGAAATTTGTTACGTTATACCTGCATATATCACAATACCATATTAAACACATTATACTAATACAGGTACTTTTGAGTTCTAGATTTCTTTAATTACCTTTATTCTGTTTCTAGCTTTTCTGCTATCTTTATTTGAACAGTGCTAGGACTGTGAAGACAATGGTAAATATATCTAGGAATCCTGTTCATTCATTGTCCTGCACTAGAAAATCCAAAAGGAGAGAAGAGGGCAGGAGGAGTCAGTAAGGAATAGGTCTTTATTCACCTTTGCATACATCTCCTCTGAGTCCAGGGGAATACAATGGCAGGCTCATTCTGTCTTGGCTGAAATAATCAACATTTCTCTGGGATTTTGCCACTTCAGTTCTGGACTGCCTAATCTGTCATTTTCTCTCTCCCAAGCTCTTCCTTCATATTTCTACCTCAGTTCTGCTTTTTCTTACATTTCACCTTGGAATTTGTTTCCCACTAAGGAGCTTCTTACCCAATGTGTTTTTATAGCAATGCCAAAAGACCAATCAGATTCTTTCTAAAACTTGGTGCTCAGTAGCTATTAAACCCAATTTATCTCTGAAGAATTATGGTCTGCAGGGAAAAATCACACTGGATGCCTCTGCCTTTCCTTACTTCTGCATTTTTTGGAAGGCATATGGCCTATTAGAGAGATAAAAAGAGAAGACTGAATTCAAATTGTGTTTCTCTCCTGAATTAGCTGGGCAAATTCTAGGCAAGTTACCTAATGGCTTCTTGCATTATTTTCTCAATAGTGCTGGTTCTTTGTGTCCCAAGATACGATTATTAAAATTTATAATACTGCATGGCTGTAAGATTCAAAGTGTGGTCTGGGCAGCCATATGTATCCTTGGGATCCTGTTATGGGAACTACAGGGACAAAAATATCTTTACAGTATTACTAAAACATGGTTTGCGTTTTCCACACTCATTCTCCTGTAAATGTACCAAGTATATAAAGTTCTTTAATTTCAGATTGCACATTGTAATTAACCTTTAAGAAAATAACATCTGTAGTGTTTTGATATAGTACCAAGGAAGAACATCTACAATCTTCTGAATGGGCTATTAAAATATTCTTTCCTTTTCTGACTATGTCTGTGTGGGGCCAGACTTTTTTCATATACTTTAACCAAAACAACACCTTGCAACAGATTGAATACAGAAGCAGTTACAAGAATCCAGCTGTCTTCTATTAAACCAGGAATTAAAGACATTTGCAAAAATGTAAAACAATGCCACTCTTTTTACTAAACCTTTTTTGTTTTATAAAATGTATTATTGATATATATGTTACTTGTTTTCACATATAATAAGCTAGTATTATTAGAAATAGATGAATAAAATTTTTAAAATCTCAGTTTTTAAAAATGGTGAGTACACTAAATATCAATAGATACAATTTATAGAAACAAACGATCTTTGGTTCCTTCGTATTAAATATAGATGTAGTCCTGAACAAAAACCATTAGAACCACTGACATACTGAATAATTATACATAATTTATAATTTATATCATCCTCACATAAGTATTAAGCAAATATGAAATACCTGAGCGATTATTTTGCCCTAGAGAGCAAAAGGAAAGTTATTTTAATCTCTTTTTCTAATATTCTTCTAGTATCTTTCTACCACCTAATATTATCTAATATCATTTTATTCCTAATACCTTCTCATCTGTCGAATGTCTTCGTTTAATTAAGTATATACGTGCAAACACACATAATAGGATTTTTGCCTTATTTGAATCTTTGCATGTTGTACCCCTAAATCTATTGAAATAAAAAAAAAGAAAGGAAAAGTAAATTAAAAAATATATTTAGCGATGTATTTCTTCCTTGGAGTCTAACTAGGAAATATTATTTTGAAAAGCAGTAAGATTCGAATTTTTGTTCCTGAGCATTGAATTAGGCTTTTTATTCAGCTAACTTACGAGGGTTGCTCACCATGAAGCAAAACTCACAAAAAAATCATGCTTAAAAGCCCAATATGAGTAAATAAATAAATAAATCTTTATATGTAAAAAAACAAAATAAGCCAGTACAAAGAATCTAGATTTAATTACAAGAATAGGTCACTCCGTCTTTCTTGAGAACAGCTCTGCAGCAAAAGAAAAAAAGAGAAGAGGTCACTCAGTTGTATTAAAGAAGGAGTTAGGGACAATTCTCTATAAATTCTCTGTAAATCTGATCTAATAATATATAATATATATTATTAGTGAGATACTAATGAGATGAAATTGCAAAACAGCTGTAGGAATAGGAAAAACTATCCCCTGTCACTTTTTAAAGGGAAATCCTTATATGGCCAATTCATTGGGAGAAATAAAACAGAAGGGATAAGATTAGAACATATTCTATTTGTTTCTCTACTTTAAGTACTAAGCAAGTTCTGAAATAGCACCAGGTATTTGCGGAAGTAGAGTTCAGAAAAGAGGACCTTGGAGGAGGGAGATTTAAAAAGCACTGGAATTATAACAGAGGAATTTTACAGAACTGTAAAACCAGTCAGTAAAACTTTCTGAGAAGTCCTCTTTGTCATATAAGCTAAGTGAAATGTAGTAAGGAACTTACTGGCATTCAGATGTCATGGATATGTTCTTGTTTTACACACACACACACGTATACACACACACACACAGAGAGAGAGAGAGAGACATCCAAAAATTCCTACATCTTCATTGTTTAATTACTTATTTAGAAGTTATTGTACTCTCTCCTTCTATATAGCACAATGAAATTGATAGACTAAATGTAGTACAAAATAGGAAAGTAGAATAGAACTGGAACCCAAAGTAGTGATCAAAGGACACAGCAGTTACCAGAATCCTAGGACTCAATCCATTCGTCTATATTATTATAACATTGGCAACAGTTAACTGAGCAGTTGATATGTTTTAGGTACTTTGCACATGTTATCTTTCTTTATTCTTACAGCTGACAAGCATCAAGTTTAATTATCCCTATTTCTCAGGTGAGGAAACTGAGGAAAAGAAATCTTTTGCAGCTTGCAGCAGCTCAAAGCATAGCTGTAAAGTGTTGGCCGTGAGCACTTAGTCACTGTACTATACTGTTGTTTGTGGTCAAATATCTGTAGCAGGAGCTGAGATGCAGCGGTAGGGGGTACCAGGGCCCTTACCTCAAAGAGCTCAGAGTCTCATATACTAGCCAGTTAACCAAATAACTGATTCAGACTACAATTTGTCCTGTAATCAAACTATAAATAATGAGTTTTAGGAAGAATGAAAAGAGACTAAATAATCCTTTAAAGCACACTATGTTTTTATTTGTGTAGCTCGAGTACCTGCTATAAACTATGACAAGGCTATTGGAGAATATTCACAGCAACAGATATTTGAATTTGATTTTTATGAATAAATTCAATTTCCTTAGATAGAGAATGGGAGAGACCATTTCTTTTGGGCATTAAGTATGGATAAAAATGCATATAACTACTACTAATAACCGAAAGGTAGTATTCACTGAGTCATGGCTATGTGTGCAATGCTGTCCTAAGCATTTTATTTCTATTTTCTCATTCAACACTCACAATAAGGTAGGTAAGTACTATCATCATTCTTCATTCATAGACAGGAAATCTCAGGCTTGGCAGCAATTGTTCACAGCCCAGGCTGTTTGAATCCAGCATCCACACCCTTAGCCACAGTTCTATGCATTCTTTTGAGAATATCAAGTTTTCTATCATTTTCTCTTTTCCTATTGACCCTCTAACCTCAACTCCGAGGTCCCACCACAGGGTTAAGTTGAATCTTGGCGTGCACCACCCCAGGAAGCACTAGTGCCCTCTCTTGCACATGGTATTAGATTTTTACATGTTAGTTATACTTTGGCTTGGATCCCTGCAGCTCTCCAACTGAAGGTGTTAGAATAGAATCAAGGATAGGGGAACCCCAGTAGTAGCAGGAGCAGAGCTGTTTAGTAACTGGAAACCAAACAAGCCATTTAGCTTTGAAGGCACAAGAAAGGCTTCATTTAGATACCAGGCAGAAAAGATCAAAGCTGAGGAATACAAACATGCCTGTTGTCTGAGTCAGGCAGCAAGTCACCAAAAGGGAGCCCACATCCTTTACTGCAGAGCAGATGCAATACATCTGAGAGGTTACCATAAGCCAAATAAATACTGCCACAGAACCTCCCCTTGAAGTCTCATGGAAACAAAAGCACGAGCTTTCACCTGAAACAGAGAAGGGCTTGCTCTCTCTGCAGCTGGCACGTGGCCTTCTGCCCCATCCTGTGTATCGTGTCTTAATGAAAATTGAACATCTACTAATAAAATTTCCTAGAAGAACCAAACCGCTTCACATATGTCTTTGAAGAAAACAAAAAAAAAATTCATTCAAAACATTCCCTGGCCATTGATATATAAAGACTTCTTTGCAAATCACAAGGGTTTCAAGTTGATAGTGGGCAATAAAGAGAAATACTGTGCTCTATGTAAGTGAACCTATGGCTCTCGTAAATGAACGAAGTGAAAGGAAGCAGTGTTTTCACTTTTCTGGTTGGGAAACTTCTTGATTAAAGAGGAAATCATAAATGCATTCAACATCTACTATATGGCAAATGCTGTTCTAGGTATTTTACATACATGATGGTATCTGATTGCTACTACAATCCTTTAAATTTAGTCTTAGGTCCATAGATGAGAGAGTATATTGAGTCTTTTTAAGATCATATAGTGAGTGGCGGAACTGAAACATGAACTTTCTTCTTCATGGCAGTACTAGATTTTATTAAAAATTACTTCCTAATAAATTCTACCAGTTGGCAAACTGAAACCTCGGTCTGAGAATTCTGTAAAAATTTATAAAAGTGACACAAAAGAAATTAACTGTAGAAATAAACTATTTCATTTGTTAAATTTGAAGGAAAAAAAGAGATGGATTTAGGACCTTAATAATTAAGGATTGCTAACAAAAGCAGGAGATTGAGCAAAAGAGCTCTCTGCTCCTTAAACTTCATTTAAAAACCACATTTTTGAGTGCACACTAGAGTGACCACCTCATCCTTACTTGCTCAAGATGGTTCCAATCAGACACTTTGTTTTGTGCTGGAGATACACACTGAATAGGAATAGTTTGTTAGTCTATAATTAACCAGATGAGATGCAGGGGCGATGAGAGTGATGAAGTTGGTTATATGAGTTCATTAACTAGGGGCCTTTAATTGTCTTGGGAGTTTAGGGGCACCATCCTATGGATGTGGCACATGAGAGGAAATGTGAAGGCTGAATAGATATCAGTCAGATATAAAGGGGGTTGAGGTAGGGGATCCCTACAGGCAGAGAAAGAAGCAGGTACAAAGCAAATGGCAGAAGAGGAGTGGCTTTGGCCCATAGAAGCAATTGGAGAAAATAATGATTGCAGGAATACAGAATGAGGACGAGCCAGTTGCTCAGGTGATACTCCCAGGTAGGCAGGGAAGACCATTCAAAGTCTTGTAGACTGAGTTAAAGGTTTGGGGTTTTGTCCTAAGAACAGAGACCAGCCTTCAAAGGGCATATTTCTGGCGTAAAAAGGTCACTGCACTGAGAAGAACAGAGTGAATAATAGGAGAACATTCAGCAGATGACTGCTGCAGGCCAGACGGAGGCCGTAGTAGCCAGATTTGGTGGCCATAGGGGAGACTGAAAGAAGTGTGTGGACTATAAACACCTCGATAGAAAAACTGACGGCTTTCAGCAATAAATTCCACAAGACCTGAAGTGGAGAAAAATGTCAAAGATAATGCCTGATGTTTCTAACTCTTGTAAATAGATAGATGGCAGAAATTTATATAAGGTTTAGTTTTATAGCTTAATAATTTCTATGTCAGCTGTTTAAATAAAGACATTCTTGCTTTTGTAATAATACCAGAAAATGAATGGATCTTTTCCCTTACAAAAGATTTGTAGGCACCTGCTACCACCTGTTGTCTGCGTACCTTAATGGTGGAGAGACAACACAGAAGGTTGAGGGACCTTAACTCATCAAACATCAAGTTATAAATTATAGTGCACATCACACACGAATGAGGATAAGTAAAGTACAAGGGGATAATTAACTTCAAAGTCCACTCAAGCTGAGTCTGGAGGCAGATCCACATGAATAAAAACTTTTAGAACAAATTTGTTTTAACTAATCTTCATGACTTTGTAAGTGATAGGAATTACAGAAGCCCAATCTTTTTATTTATTTATTTATGGTTGGCATTTTACTGCTACTTTGCATATGCTTTGAAGACATGTTCTTTTTTTAAATTTTTTATTTCCATAGATTTTTGGGGAACAGGTGGTATTTGGTTACATGAATAAGTTCTTGAGTGGTGATCTGTAAATTGTGATGCAACTATCACCTGAGCGGTGTACACTGAACCCAATTTGTAGACTGAAGCACACTCTTTTTAGAATATTACTTTTTGAATAGGTTTCATAAGATCCAACAAAATGATTCTGCAAATCTCTCTGCTCATCGGACTCTGCTACCGTTAGTAAAATTACTGTGTTCACACAGCTTATAAAAGTATTTGCTTATGCTCACTGTCTAAGTTTTTATCTCAATAGTATTATTATTATTATTATTATTTCTATTATTGTAGTTTATTTCATGAAAAGTATAACTTACCACTATGTCTTCTTTTTGTTTTTTTTTATTATACTTTAAGTTTTAGGGTACATGTGCACAACGTGCAGGTTTGTTACATATGTATATGTGTGCCATGTTGGTGTGCTGCACCCATTAACTCGTCATTTAACATTAGGTATATCTCCTAATGCTATCCCTCTCCCCACCCCCCACCCCACAACAGGCCCCAGTGTGTGATGTTCCCCTTCCTGTGTCCATGTGTTCTCATTGTTCAATTCCCACCTATGAGTGAGAACATGCGGTGTTTGGTTTTTTGTCCTTGCGATAGTTTGCTGAGAAATAGTACTATTATTTTAAAAAGTAAAAGCTACTTTAAAATCATTTTGCCTCATCTCATGGTCAGATTGCCAAAAAATATACTATAATTATATCAAATAGCAACAATAAAAGTAACCATGCATATATGATATGCCCTCATATATAATAGATAATACATTAATAAAATATAATAAATAATAATATAGGTATCAATGTATAATATATAACTTATCATATATGGCACATAATATATCTACTATATAACAAAACACATAATATATAATTATTCATATTATGTTTTAAGATATTAAAGTACTAATAACACTCGTGATATCTGCCTCATTTTATAGTTTACAAAGTGATTTTACACGGAGTCTCTCACTGAATCTTTAATTGGATGTACCTATCACTATGCCTTCTAACATAAGGAAGGAAATAGTGGCTAGGATTAGGCGGTCATAGTGAGTTTGAGAGTGAAAGATGGATGATGTAATATTTCTATAATGTATAATACATAGTACATAATATAGGATACATGATACATTGTATATTTCATCATATGCATTCCCTTGTATTCTCCCACTGAATGTGCCTCCACACTGTGATGGAAGTATTACTGTGCCCTTTGAACAGAGGAGGAAAATGAAGTGGCTTAGTCACATGCCCAAATTCTCTCAACTAAATTATTGGGCAGGTTTAGGACTGACAACCAGCTTTTTAAAACTGCAATTCCAGTACTCTTTCTACCATGTCACAGCTGCGTTAGATAACTGACTTTTGCTTTATAGCGTCTAACCAGTTTCTAACTGGCACAGTTATGGTAATACGCCTGCCAATATCTGATTAAAAACGATTCAGCTAATAACATCCAGAAGCAGTCAAAAAGACACTGCAAGTGGTTCACGTGTAAGCCCTGAACAGGGAGATTGAAAAGTCCAGTAAGCATTTGCATGCAGAATCTTCCAGGCAAGGACCAGACTCCGTAAGCCAGATTGTCAGGGCCGAACTGCATCTGGTACAAGTGGTTTTCATCATTCTTTCCCTTTCAAGTAATATAAGGAGCAGCTACGTACTCCAGGCTCGTGGAACCAGGACTGTCCTTGCAGATGGGAAGTAAGGAAACGAGTGTCCTGGTCTGACAGCCTGGCAGGGTATACTCTTCTATGGAAGCAAAGGTCACTAAGGTTTAATGACCTCCAAGGAGCCCACCCACTCAGAAGAACAAAGGCTTCTCTAGGTTCTCGACAGATGAGAGGAGAGGAATCATGTGCACACTGGGTTTTTGTACGTGTGTTGGGGTGAGGGGGGTGGGCTTAGCGTGACATCATTCTCTGACTTCATAGTTTAAGCACAGCTAACCCTCAAGAAAGCTAAAAGGTGTATTAAAGCATCTAGGGAATTCATGGGCTGTAAAGGAAACATCATTTTTAACCCTGGTCCTTACTTTCACCCATGTGGTGCTCACTTCTAACAGTAAAAAAGAAAAAGAAAAAAAAAAAGGAAAAACGAATTGTATACATACACACACACACACATATGTTTATATGCATGTTTTTTGAAAAAAATTTCCCTTTTACCCTAACCTCTAAAAATGTAGATGATGGGCCAGGCGCAGTGGCTCACGCCTGTAATCCCAGCCCTTTGGGAGGCCAAGGTGAGCAGATCACCTGAGGTCAGGAGTTCGAGATCAGCCTGGTCAACATGGCAAAAACCCATCTCTACTAAAAATACAAAAATTAGCCGGGCATGGTGATGGGCGCCTGGGGCACCTGTAATCCCAGCTACTAGGGAGGCTGAGACAGGGAGAATCACTTGAACCCAGGAGGCAGAGGTTGTAGTGAGCAGAGAAAGCACCATTGCACTCTAGCCTGGGTGACAGAGTGAGATTCCGTCTCAAAAAAAAAAAAAAAAAATGTAGATGATGTATTTCTTTAGAAAAGGAACAATAATGTAAAAAACTCACTGACGGCAAACACTAACTTTGTTAAAGGTTATTGAGGGGATTAAGTAAACATTTTCTATAAAAAGGAGAGATGACTTTGAGTTATAGCCTCTGGTTTGGTCCTGCCTGCCTCCATTCTATTTTCTTTCCCAGGAGTTCTCAAGGTATAGTCCTGAGACGTGCAACATCAGCATCACCTGAGAACTTGTTACAAATTGTTTTCTCAGGTCTCATCTAGACATAGAGAATCAGAAATCCTGGGAGTAAGGCTCAGCAAACCCTGGGTTAGCTAGCCCTTCCAGTGGTTCGGATGCATACTACAGTTTGAGAACTACTATGGTGAGTACTTTGTCTGAGTGTTTCTGCAAAAATGTATATTTATATTACTTCCCTGCTCAGAACTAGATTTTAGCTACCCATTACTTTTAGGAAAAATTTTGAACTTTTAATGTGGCCTATTTTTTTTTTTTTTCTGACATAAAACCTACATAACTCCCCTGTAATTACACAGAACTACTTACAGGTTCCTTAGACCTTTGGCAAGTCTAATCTTTCTGTTCACAATGCTTTTTATTCCTGTCAGCTAGAAGAGTTGTACCCTTCTACATGAGGAAATAAGCATTACCACCTCTGTGGAGACTGCTCTGAATCTGTAAGCACACATAAGCGCTACCAAGTGAACCTCTTTCATACTTCCATTGTATTTTTTTATTATCTTAGCAATTTGTATAGGTCTCCTTCCCACTCCTTGAACTCTTTTAGGGCAGACAGGGCATGTTTCATATATAATTATGACATCAGACCTTTTCACTCTCCTTAGCACACAGTCAGTGATCAATAGTCATTGCATAACTCAATAGATAATTGAATCAAAGCTAAGTATGAAACACTAAAATTTCCACTAGGTAATTTATGGTTCTGGTGACATTAAGTTACACCTAATGAAATTATTGAACATTTATTTCCACCAAGGATTACAGATCCTCTGTTTTTTTCTGATTTTCTCAATCCCTTTTTATTCTTATTATTTATTTATTTATTTTTACAAATAACTCTTCTTTTTAACTATGCCTTGGGCTTGCCAATTACACATAAAGGCTGTGATACCACCCATAAAGAGAGGTTATTTCTCTGAAATAACCAGATTTTTTCCAACTACCAAATCCCTGTTTTTTTATCCCCCCTTTCCCCCCTGCTGTTAATGTTTTCACGTAATCTTATACCACCAAAGTGGAATCATGAGACTAATTACTTTAGGAAAATGGAGGGCTGGGACTGCCTAGAACAAGTAAGTGTTCCTTCATCAGCTTTGAGTCTTAAATTCTGTAGATTCTAAGCTTGAGAATGGTGAGGGGTGACCTTGTTTTTATGTTCACTGCTCTGTCTTAGCAAGTAGAAGAGTGTCCAGCACATGGTATGTGCCTAAAACTTATTAAATGGAAGAATGAATGCATGAAAGGTGATATTCTTGATTTCATTAGCATGACAAAAGTAATGATGTCTGAACTGTGTTGAGGAAGAAAAGATTTTCTAACCTTTCTTCTACCTTCTTTTGAATGCAACAAAAAGGCAGGCTCATTTGCCAGATTGTAGTGCCAGGTATAAGAAGGAATTGATGGTGGCATACAGGAAATAGCTCAAAGCCTACCCTTTGTGATCCCAATAAATTGTTAGGAAGACAAGGGAGAGAAAACAAAGGGAGAAAGGTGATTGGAAGTTTTTTTCCCAGGCTCCCTTGTGCTGGACCAATCTGAGAGAGAAAAAATAGGCTAGAAAGGTTGGTGGTCATCCCAAAGGCAAAAGAGCCTCTGCCCTCCTTCTTTTTGGATGCTGGAAGGCAGTCTTCTGGTAAGCTCTCCCCTCAGCAACTTGGAAGTAGTTGAACCAAATAGAGTGATTCACTATGATTAGGGAAAGAGAAAATCTGAGCTTAGTTATACAGAACTGTTTTCTAGGGTTGCCAGATTTAGCAAATGAAAATATAGAGCACGAGTTAGATTTGAGTTTTAGATCAATCAATGAGCCTTTTTGGTTTGTTTGTTTGTTTGGTATAAATATATCTCATGGAACATTTGGAACAGGTTTGCAGTAAAAAAAAGTTCAATGCACTTGCACTAAAAAAAAAGTTCAAAAAAGAACTCTAACATATTGCATATGACCTGAGTCACCTTAGTAGATAAATCATTTATTTTTCAACTATTTTTCATGCCAAGAAAAAGTTTACATATATAATACATTCCATAGATAATGAATTCATGGCTTTCCATGGGGTCCCCATGAGGGTATGTAAAAGTTAGCTGAGCTCTCTCTGGGGATCTCACCAGAGCATGACACAGCATACTGAGAGCCAAGGTAGGACCAAATTCCTAGGAAAGATCAGTAAGTCCTGACCAAGACAAAGGAGAAAAGATCCCAGGTTATGCCAGCCTCATTAAGAAAGAGCAGTAGACTTCCTAAGAATGCTACCAGTTGCCCCTCAGCAGTGTCATCTGTTAAAGGAAAAACAACTGAAGCAGAGAACAATAAAGACCCAAGAGTCCGAAGAACCTGTGATAGAAACCTACCTTCAAGAAAGAACTCTCCATTTTGAAACGGTGTGGAGATTCCTTTAAAAAATTTAAAATAGAATTTCCATATGATCTAGCAATCTCACTACTGAGTATATATCCAACGGAAATGAAATCAGTATATTGCATGAGTATCTGCCCCCACCCACCCCATATTAATTGCAGCATTACTCACAACGCCAAAATATGGAATCAACTTGTCTCCATGAGTGGATAAAGAAAACATGGTATATATGCACGATGAAATACTATTCAGACTCGTAAAAGAAGATGATTCTGTTATTTGTGTTAACATAGATGAATCTGGAGGACATTATGTTAAGTGAAATACACCAGAAACAAAAAGACAAATACAATATCATCTCTCTTAAGTGTATCTAAAAATGTTGAATTCACAGAAGTGGGAAGTAGAATGGTGGTTTCCAGGAGCTTTGGGAGAGGGAAAGGAATGGGGAGATGTTGGTCAAAGGGTAGAAAATTTCAGTTATACAGGAGAAATAAGTTCTGGAGGTCTATTGTACAGCATGGTGACTATAATTAATAATAATGTATAATATACTTAAAAATTGTTAAGAGAGTAGATTTCAAATGTTTTTATCACAAATAAGTATGTGAAATGATGGATATGTTAGTTAACTTGATTTAATCATTCTACAAGGTAGATATATATCAAAACATCAAGATATATGCCATAAATATATACATTTTTGCATTTGTCAACTTAAAAAATGAACCAAACTAAAATAAAACGTGCTTATTAAACCATCAAATAAAAAAGAACTCTCCATTCAGTTGCAATAAGTGCAGTTAACTGACAGCTTGCATAATGGATTAGGTATCACCTTTTTGAAACAAGAGAACACTCTTCCTGGGTAGCCCTTAGCAATGACTGGATGCAGCAGGGTCTGGTTATTTCTGCTAAATGTGGGATCCTTCTAACAATCATTCTTTTCTCAAGAACTTGCTGTTGAATTGGCAGAGCCTTTGTCTTCCTGCCCAGGCCTGCTTCCTTCCGTCTTTCTTTTCAAGGTGTCATATGTCCAATCCTGCTTCCTCCACCTTTTCGTTTTCAATGGCTTTGCCTTGCAATAAATCCCTTGAACTCCTACTCTGGTTCAGCATCTACTTCCCAAAGGTTTCAACTAACACAATCATGTTATTTGCTGTGATGCTATTTACATTTTCATCCTCCCATAATCACAATTGACTTCATGGAGAGAAAGAGAAGAAGAACTCTAACATATTGTATATTACTTGAGTCACCTTAGTAGATAAATAGTTTATTTTTCAACTAATCAGACTGAGAATACCTGGCTGGAATAAATCTACCTGGAATAAATTGATCTCTCCAAGTCATCTACTCAACAGAATTTGGACTCATGGAGATCAGACTAGTTATACAGAAATTTTAAACTCACATTTTCTTTGTATATTTGATTGCAGTGTTGGGGAATTTACAACCTTGCCCCATCTACTTAAGATAGGCTCATAAAAGATTAATGAGATAGGAAAACAGAGGTTAGGGAGAGGTGGAAGAAGGAGATGAGTTACAGGGAGGAGAAGATAGGCAAACTTCATAAACATTTGAAATTTCAGTGTCTTTCAGGGGAGGATGCTTTACCTCTGACCCTTCATTAACTTCAGTGCTAATTTCCTATCTTGGGAAAACACTGATCAGGTTGAGTTAAAAATCCCATCCTGTACTTTGTTCTGGGAAAATGACCAAATGTTATTTCCTAGCAAGTATCTAAAAAGGAGAAGGGGACTAACTTCCTGGTAGCTCTTAGAGTGTGAAGGCTCATTTTCCTTCTGTCGACTACACTTCTTAGACGTGTAATATCCTCCCAGTAACACTTTACTGGGGCTGGGTTGCTACCCTTTCAAAAAGTTTTAGTTTCATCCCACCCAAAACAAGGCAAATTTCTTGAAACCAAAAAGACTCTACAATCTGAGCTCTTTAGCTAGCATCTCAGGGCACTTCATAAGCTCAGCCTAACCCATCTTTGTCCCTAAAGCCTGGTTAAAGTGATTTCATACCTGTATTAAGCCCTGTCTAAATCTCAAGTATATGACAAAGCTGCTTCAATATTTATATCTTTCTTGGTCAAATAGTCACAGATTCATCTCTCTCTTTGCATCATTATTGTATTTATTTTCTATTTTTTTCATTTATTATATACCTCCTTATGTTTTGTAAGTACTTTTTCGGCATAAGTATCTTATCTCATCAACACATATTAGATTTATGAAGGAAAGATCACATACTTTTTTCTAATGTCTAGTAAATGCTTTAAAGTAACTGTCAGGTGATGCTGGAAGTACTCTTGCCATCAAAACAATTATTGCAGGAAAATTGCAGGCATGAATGATCAAACTGGGGTCAAAGTTAAATAATGTCATTTTGTAGTATATGAATACTGCGCTCCTGTGCTCTTATTCTTTGAATCAAAGAAGTTTAGAAAATGGACTTTAGCCAACTTGATTATGAACAACACTCTGGTCTCTGCCAGTGACTAACAATGAATATGAGGTGAGTCAGAGCTAGTTACTTCACCTATAACCTTACTCCAGTTATAATGAAACAGGGTCTCAGTCTAAATTCTGCCTCACATACAAAACAATCCTTAGAAAGCAAGAACACAAACCCCTCGTACAACCTATTCTGTTGTCTCGGGGAAATCTCAGCTCACTGTCCTTTTAGGCACTATGATCACAAATTGTGAGAAAAGTTCCCTTAAAGCAGACAGCAATATTCTAGAAGCAGACATAACAACATTCCAGAAGCAGGACTCTGTCACCATGACAGCTGAATCAGACAACCAGAATCCTCCCGAATCCAAGGCTGGACACGGGAATCTTTGGGGATTTAGATTAGGACATCTTTTCCAAGGGTGTAGGCCACAAACCCTCCCTGCATTTCTATTCATGCGTGCGTGGGAAGTATCTTCTAAATAGGTTAGCCAGTACACATAGATTGAATATTTCTTATTTCCCTAAAGAGGACCCATTTTTGACATTTATCATTCTTGTTAGTAATCCACTATTTTTATCAATAAATGTCCCATTTCCAACACCCAGTCTATTAATTAGTGAAGTAGCAGTTATTGATCCAGATACAAGTAAAGCAGTTGAAGTAGCCACTTGTGAAGGCTAGGCTTCCTGAGGGTCAGGACCCAGTTCTGGATCTTGAAGAGCATATTCATTGACAATCTCTGGATTGTGCATTCTTTATTAAATACTAGAATCATTGTGTTACAGGCTAAACTTAATAATATGCATGTTCTTCCACATAAGATCTGCTGAAGTACTTTAAAATAATTTACAGATATCATAACATTTCTGCTAGTGTTTTTTTTTCAAACTAGATACTCCAGTGCCCTAGTTTAAGCTCCCCATCCTTACCCACTTGGGAGCCACTGTATCCTTAAAACAAAGCTACTTTTAAAAAATTATTTGACTCTTTTTATTGGGCCTTCATGTAAGATTTTATTTGAAGGGCCAAAATGGTTACTAAAAAAAAAAATGTTAGAACTAATTACTCTTCTATCTAGTACTGTTTTTTCTTGATGAGAGAACAGCCAACCTGGAAGGTGTAGAGATAAACTTTGAGGTCAACTATGTGGTAGCAGAGATAGGCCCAGAATAGCATTTATAGTAGGAAAAAAATGGTACATAAGTACACAAGGGGCTGGGTGCAGTGGCTCACGCCTGTAATCCCAACATTTTGGGAGGCCCAGGCAGAGGGATCGCTTGAACCTCAGAGGTCAAGGCTCCAGTGGGCTCTGATTGAGCCACTGCACTCCAACCTGGGCAACAGAGTGAGACCCTGTCTCACTAAAAAAAAAAAAAAAAAAAAAAAAAAAAAAAAAGAAGAAGAAAAAGAAAGAAAGAAAGAAAAAGAGACACGAGAGTAGACACAAGATGTTTTAATAAAAGATAAAAGACCAGCAAAGTAAATGGTTTGCTGAATCAAAGTCTGTTAGTAAAGTGGGCCTGAAGGACCAACTGTGGTGTGTCTCTAGTATTTTGATGCATCTTAAATTAGGTATATGTACAGCATCCGTTCCATAACTGTAACTGATTCGTATGATCATCTAAGTCAAGATGATGTGTTTATAAGAATAAATTCTCTGTCCTTGGTGCATGTAGAAGACTATATACTACAAGAAGCAAGGCTAGGGCCACCTGGAAAGCAAGATTTGAAGACATATGCTCTCAATGACACCACTGCAGTTCCGTTTGACTAATTGGGTCACGGGCCTTTGACATTTTGATAGGCTGAGGGAGCAAGGGGTACTCTGGCAATGCCCAGGGGTTCTTAAACGTCTGCTTTGGTGGACGCTTAGGAAAGGGAGAGGTTTCTGTAGTGGAAACTACTGATTCCTTCTCTACTTTTATTTGTATCCTGGAGGGTTTCCTACATGTCAAAAAATGTGAAAAGCCACAGACATTAAACATGGACAGACAGTGGTATACAAACTTTTGTTTAGTGTAGTTAATATTCTTTGCCATCCCACTAATATTTTTCAATTGGCAAGTACTTCTATGACACACAATCTAAACAACTTGTTAGATGTGGGGTAAAGAAGTAACTCAACATACAAAATTTGAGGACCTTGAACTAGGTGTCAAACTAGTGGTTAACTGTATCTAAGCAAGAGTTCTTAACTTTTTCTAAGCTATGTTTTTGAAGACTAGTAAAACCCTCAGCTGTTTCCCCAGGACAATGCACACATGCTTCCAATTTTACCAACTATTCAGTTACATGTTGACCTCTCCAAAGTCCATCCACAGATAGTTCTCCCTCCCTCAGGTGGCCTCATTCTAAAGAATAGGCAGCCTGAGGCTACATGTCCACCAGGAATTCGGATGTTGTAGGTGGTAAGTAAATTCATTGAAAGGATTAAAATTAAAGGTATTATTGGAACAACAACAAAAAATAAATATGATGGTTGACTCACTGAAAGTGCTCTGTTAGAAGATTTTTCTCTCCCACTTCCCATTGTGTTCCTATGTAAATCTGCAAAGACTAAGAACACCCTACTACATCTCAGTTAAAATCTCCTTGAGTTGTCCAGGCGCGGTGGCTCATGCCAGTAATCCTAGCACTTTGAGAGGCCAAGGTGGGTGGATCACCTGAGGTCAGGAGTTCAAGACCAGCCTGGCCAACATGGCAAAATCCTGTTTCTACTAAGAATACAAAGATTAGCTGGGCATGGTGGTGGGTGCCTGTAATCCCAGCTACTCGTGAGGCTGAGGCAGGAGAATTGCTTGAACCTGTGAGGTGGAGGTTGCAGTGAGCCAAGATTGTGCCCCTGCACTCCAGCCTGGGTGACAGAGGAGACAGTCTCAAAAAAAAAAAAAAAAAAAAAAATTCCTTGAGTTAGCCCTCAGGCATATTTTGGCTTACATAAGGCTATTCTGATAATATAAAATAAACCACATGAAAGTAAAGTTATAAAGCTATTTGAATCACTTGATGACATATTTGTTTCTAGATTTCATTTTGAGTTTACCACAACCTTTCTCAGATTATGTAAAATGCTTTCCTAAAAAATGGTTGTAATTTACCACTTTACTAGGATTATAGTATTTTTCTTTTACTGTGTGATGTTGGTAAATTTTAGCAACCCTGAAGTCAGCTCATTATCATGTTGCCAATTTAGATTTTAAAGGAGTACCTAGTGTAGGTTTCTTTGAGATCTCTAACACATAATCGACTATATTGTTTAACATTTCCACCTCTATGATGAAATGAGTGCACAAGGGAGACGGTGAAAGTGAGAAAGGTCAGGGGAATAATGTTGAATCCATCTTACCACCAAATTACATCCATGTCTTAAGAAGCCTTGTTCCAATGTGGATTGGGTTTCCTCTGACCTACGGAGAAAAAATAAACAGAAATGTTTTTCAAAGAAAAGGAAAAAAATTTCCAAGCTGTAAACATTTAATTGTAATACAATAACGCAAGTTAATTTGCAAGTAAAAAACACATTTTAGTGATTTAAAAAAAAAAATCGAACCTGGGAAACCACCCAAAGCTTTCCTCCAAAGAAAGTATTCTAGTGAAGCCTGAACTGTGCAAACACACCCTGTGATTATCACCAACTGGGAACTGTGGAAGCCCCTTAATGCCAAAGCATGAAAAAGCATTTTAGCATCACATGCCAGCTACTTGTTCCAAGCTATTTCACAAATTCAAAGAGGGCAGTTTACAAAAAGCTCAGTACATACAGTGTTTGTTTCAATGTCATTTATTCTTTTAGATATTTATTTGAGCTCAAACCCACTGGGCTTATTGGATATAGCAGAAGCAGGGAAGGGACAGTTGTAACCTTTCCTTCTCAAAGCCATTATATGGTCAGTTTTACCAAACCAGTTGTGTCTTGTAAGAATAATTGACTTGAATGATTTTACCGACTTTAAAAAATTTAACATAATGGCAGGACCCCCAAACTTACCTTGACGAACACTCTATTCCAGTGGAGAACATCCTATATGCCACTTGGCTCTGGTCTGTTAAATTTTATACCATTATTACAATGCCTAGTTCTTTATAAGACCAAATAAAGATCCTGGTTCTAAATTATCATAGGTAAATATATGGACCACGCATCTTGAAGCCTGTATGTAGCTATAAATAAGATGACAATAGTACAATCTACAAAGCCCCAAACTCAAGATTTTATAGAACTGTCCTCATAATTAAGCTCAAATATTATTATTTATTGGTAGATGAACTGCACCATCCTTGGCTTTCTTTAGTCGGTATTGGCCTGGCAGGAATGAAAAAAGAAATTGTTCTGGTAACATATAAAAATCTGATATCTTAAATAAACCTTTTAACTTCCCTAATCTTGAAAATAAATTTTATATATATATATATATATATATATATATATATATATATATATATATAGTGTGTGTGTGTGTGTGGGGGGGGGGGTGGTGAGACAAGCCAATACACTGTGAGAACTTAAAAGTCTCCATCTTTTAAAAAAGACTCTGAAGACCAAAAAGGTTAAATACATTGTCTGAGGTTACATTCTTAATTGGTGGAACAACCAGGATCAGGATTTAGGTCTTCTGATTCCAAGTTTAGAAATCCTTCTACATATCAAATACTAAGCTATATTTTGTATTCCTAATGACTTCAATTTTCTAAAACCTCTGAAAAGACATGGCCATATTTAACAACAGTACTATCACATAAAGAATAAAAGTATTTCCCTGCATATTGAAATTTTTTTGTTCCTGCAAATGAAATAATTGTCAAGCAAAAAATAAGCTCATAGCAGAAGTAAATATCACATGAGACAATGTAAAAGCCTAACGGATTCAATTCGAACTGTGAAAGTGAGGAATGAGGTATATGTATATTTAAGGAAGAATAAAAACAATTTTGTTACTCATAAACTCCAAGTTACCACATTCTAATGACTGGAGTGTGAAAATCTTGGGTATCCGGGAAGGAAAGGAATAGTGGTGAGAAAGGACAGCTCATTTCTTAATATAATCCTCTCGCATGCAAATGCATGACTACAGTCAATGAAGAACGCCCATCTGCAGTTGCTGCTTTATATAATAAGGTTTTTTGTTTTGTTTTGTCTTGCTTTGCTTAATAAAAATTCCAGTGACAATTTCAAGCATCTTATTCTTCCTTTTCACTGAACTATTTCTCCTGTGTGTCTATAATCACTGAATAAAGAGCAGAGTCTTTTACAAAGAAGCATCTGTTAGAGATATTCTAAGAGACACTACTATCTATGTCTTATACTTTTTCTGTGCCTAACAAAAGAAAGGAGAATAGTCAGGGCCCACCTTGCTTTTCCAGGTTTTATAAAATTGGCCTTGCCATAACAATATAAGCTGTTCATTCATCCTGTAAAAATGCCTCATATTAGAAAGCTGCTTGGCTTTTGCTGAGCTTTGGAATTGGGGGCATGGTATTTACACCGTGTCCTATTATAAGCTAAATAGGCTCACACCCGAGAAACAGTTATTGCCTAATGAAAGTAATATGTTTTAACCAAGACTATATTAGTATTTGACAATCAGACGTCCCTTGCACTAAAATGTGTCTATTCTAACACAAGTATCTGCAAATTTAATTCTATTTTTCTGGTTTTACTCCTGGGCAGTATATATACCATCACTCTTTTTCATACATTTTGTCCGAAATCGAGAACAAAGCATCTGATGATCTTTCAAAATGTTACCTGGTTTAGAAGGAAGCCATAGTCTTTAGTAGCAGACACAGCTGGGTGAGGATTTGAACTCTACGCTTAGTTGCTGTATCATTGTGTAAAAAATTATTTAACTTCTGTTGGACATAGTTTTCTCATTTTGTCGTACATACCACACGGTATTTTTATGAGACTTTAAGGCAGTATCAAGTACCTAGCTCAGGACTAGAAAAATAATGGGTATTCAATGTGGTATCATGGTAAATAGCAAAGGTTTGGGAATCAGTTTAAGTTCAAAGCCTTGTTCCACTATAAGTGTGTCTAAATCTTTGATTTTATAAATTGGGCATACTAGTAATAGTCATTGAATAGGTTTTATTAGAAGGATTGAGTAAGATAATCTACATATCTGCATACAGCAGTTAGAAGATAATCTACATACAGCAGTTAGAAGAAACCTAGCACATAATAAGTACTCTACTCATTAACTCAAAAAGCATTTATTGAGCACCTACTACATGTGAGACAATTTTTGAAGAGCTGGGTATTAAACAGTGAAAGAGTAAAAAAAAATCTTTATCTGTATAAGCATAATAATTTCCTGTAAAGAAATACTGTAACCAAGATAAGTAAGATTACTATTATGTAAAATACTAAAAAATTCTTATGGGCCGGGCACAGTGGCTCATGTTTGTAATCCTAGCATTTTGGGAGGCCAAGGTAGGCAGATCCCGAGGTCAGGAGTTTGAGACAAGCCTGGCCAATATGGTGAAACCCCATCTCTTCTAAAAAATACAAAAATTAGCCAGGCGTGGTGGCACGCACCTGTGGTCCCAGCTACTCGGGAGGCCGAGGCAGCAGAATCGTTAGAACCTGGGAGGCAGAGGTTGCAGTGAGCTGAGATTAGGTTATTTTAATTATTTGAACATTTTCTAATCCAATCTGGAGTGCCACTGCACTCCAGCCTGGCCATAAGAGCGAGACTCCGTCTCAAAAAAAAAAAAAAAAAAAAAAATGCTTACGGGGACATTTTAAAATGGAGGCAAAGATAAGATAGTCAGAAGGCACTTACTAAAAGATGTCATTTGAGGAAAGAACTAAATGTTCACAGTTATTAATACTATTACTTTCCTTTCTTATATTTTATTTACTAATCTGTAATAGAATCCAGTAATCAGAACGAGAAGGAGAAAAATATATCAGCTACGATTAGTCAAGAAAATAGAAACCACTGAAGCTAGAAGGCACTTAACTCAGGGAACTAATTAGGTGCTTACGAAACCACTGACAATATGAAGAAGTGAAGTTTAAGTTAAATTACTGTGTTTCTTTTTTCTCCAAGAAATGTGGATATTACAAGATTTTTGGAAACCACTGCCAATGATCTCAGCTACCTACCATCCCAAAATGCTAATTTTAGGGAGAACTCCTGGAAGTCACCGGCAAAATCTCCTATTTGTCCACCACCTGCTAGTAGTAGGTAACAAATGCAGGAGTAGTAAGTGCTCCTACCTGCCCCTGGGAAAGGAGTTATATTAACTTCTCTTCTGCCTTCAAAACTTAATGCAAATGAGTCTCACTAAAGGAATTTAAATTGGAGAACAGGCAGCAAGGGATTCGTAGTTTCTAGGCTTCCAGACCCTGTGACACAAAGGTGTCATAGAATGGAGTCTGTGTAGATATCTATCAGAGAGAAAGAGAGGAAAAAACTGAAGGACAAACGAAACTGTTTATTATACATTGGGCATTGTGCTAAATTCTAAATGTATTATGCATTGGGCACTATGCTAAATGTTCATTTGCTCCCCACAAAAGTGTTTTATTATTGGTAAGTATATTATCTTCCTCTGTTCACAGATGAGGAAACTGGAACTTGAGTGGATTAATTTGTCCAAAGTCACACACTAAATAAGTTACAGAGCTAAATTTTATTCCTGGGAAATATGATTTTAGGACCTGCACTTTTAATCCTTTTCCTTTTATTTAGCTATGTTCTTTATTCCTAGAGAAAGGGATAAAGAGTGTGGCTAATTATACGGTGGTCTAGATTAAATAACTAATTGTATTCATGGTATTTGTTGAAAAGGAGTTAGGGAAATTGCAATTTGAAAGGAAAAAGAGCTGGTTTTGAGGGTTACAAAGGAAGAGACAGAACTCAGTAAATATTGCCAAGAGGACAAGTGAAGAGACACACAAGGACATCCTGCTATGTATTTCTACAAATATTTTGAACTGTTCTTATTTTCAGACAGGACCCATTTTCCAAAGTAAGGTCCACAGACACTTAGAATATCTGATCTAGAGGGAATCTTAGAAATCAATTCACCCTGGATGGAGAAATGAGACCACCAAGAGTTTCAAAGTACAGAAACTTGTTCCTGTTCTCACACATGCTGACATCAGTCAAGAGCTTTTTCTTTTAGACCACATTTTAGTCTGTTTTTAAAAAAATTGTTTAATATCTATAAATTTTTGTGTGTCTGGTGGTTAAAACGGTATAGCAGAAATCTTGTTCGCTATTCTTGGCTCATCCGCAAATTTGCTGGCAGCTGTGGCACGTCTCATTCATTTCATCCAAGGTTCCAGAAACTCCATGTTCCCACGTGCTGAGTAGGAGTCTTATTAATCTTCATTCAGAATTTTAAAGGGACTGGATCACGAGTTAATTTGTGTAAAGCACTCTGAGATTCTGGGATAAAATCCATTGCATAGGCAAAGAAAAGGGGCTATTTTTTTTCTGAATTATCAACCAATATTTGGAGAATGGTGGAGTCTAGATTCAATAAGGAATGCAAATGTTCTTCCTCGAAATCTTGCAGTCAATATTGGGACAATTTCAATATCCATGAAATTTTAAATATAATCATAAAGTGAGTTTGCCTCCAAAATTTTCCTAAGTAAAAGTAAGAAGCATTTTAAAATTACTTTTGTGATATTCTTATCTTGAGGCTGTGCTCTTCACTTAACTACATATTCCCACACCGTCTTTGGAAAACTAAATACTATAATTTGCTTCAGCCATGCTGTATTAAAATTTATTATTCAAAGAATAAGAACAAATAACCACTAAATATTCTTTCTTCTTTCAGAAGCACTGTGTTTCTTAAATTTATGAGTGGAAATCTAAGTGTGTGTTTAGTTTTGTTTACTAATCTTTGTCAGTCTCCAGAGACTGAATATATTTATATTTATTCTGTTAGAGTAAACTCCATATTGGACATTGCACTTCACAATTAAATATTTTATTTTAGTTAGAGAAAAACACTTATCCTTAATAGAAAAAAAATTAACCATTTATTTTTCTGCTCAGGAAAATAATCCAGAGGCCTAGAAACAAATGATTTTATGCAAAGTGGAATTTAGCAAATGCCCACATTAAAAATCATAGCAAAATCCTTAATTAGCAATCCTATGGTCCTCACCAGATTGTATTAGAAAATGTTCAAATAATTAAAATAACCTAATCTTAATAAACTATAATTGAAAAGGAGAGGCTGGGCATGGTGGCTCACGCCTGTAATCCCAGCATTTTGGGAGGCTGAAGTGGGCAGATCACCTGAGGTCAGGAGTTCCAGACCAGCCTGACCAATATGATGAAACCCTGTCTCTACTAAAAATACAAAAATTAGCCAGACGTGGTGGCATGCGCCTGTAATCCCAGCTACTCGGGAGGCTGAGACAGGAGAGTCACTTGAACCTGGGAAGTGGAGGTTGCAGTGAGCTGAGATCACGCCACTGCACTCCAGCCTGGGCAACAAGAGCAAAAGTCTGTCTCAAAAAAGAAAAAGAGAGAATGATATTTTTGCTTTAAATACAAATGATATTGGCTAACCTATCCCAAAACAACTTGGAGAATTCAGTTACTTATGATTAAATTTGCCCGAAACATCTACATAAATCAACCCATGGACATTACATCTTATTGGGCTTATTAGGCCTCAACATCTAACCATCTGGGTTCTTTTCTCACTGTGCCACTAAAACTGATTTTGTCAAAGTCATCAACAGCATCTTGGAAAGTAATGGCTATCTTCTCATGAAAGGAACTCTCACTTTGTTATTTCTCAGGATTCTGTCCTAAACTCTCTTCTCAATTTATAAATTCTCCCAGGGGAAATTCATATATTCCTTTCACTTCAATCATGTATATTTCTCCAAATTTATTTATAGTACAGATATCTCTCCTGAGCATAAGACCTTTATATTCAAATATGTGTTATTTATCTCCATTTGGATATCTGTTAAGAATCTCATATTCATTATATCCAAAATTGAACTCATTACTATACCCCACAAACTTCCTCTTCTCTGTTCTGAATATCAGTGAATGCCATCCATCAATTTGTCAGTTGCTTAAGCCGTAAATCTTGCCGTTCTCATTACTACCTTTTGCTCCTTTCTCAACACCTAAAACCAATTATCACATCCTCACAATGCTGTCTTCTAAACACTTTTTTAGTCTGTTCATGATTTCTACTACCTTTATTGTTCAGGCCACAATCACCTCTTTCTTGGAGTATGACAAAAAAAATTCCCAGTTGGACTTTCTGTATTCAATCTCATCTTTCTCTGATTCATTCTTATAGCGAATTAAAATGATAATGTGGGCATGGATTTTTCCTAGTTAAAATTTCAAATCTATAAACTTCAAGATAAATTCCAAATTATTTAACGTGGCATAGACTGTGTGAAAGGTGTAGTCAAACTGAATTTCCTTTTGGTTATTGATCAAGCCACACATGCTCTCTTGCACACTCCCTCTCTTCATCTGTCTATCTCTGGCACTCTGTCTCTTCCTCTCTTCTCTGAATAGTATGAGGCATCTTTGATTTCTCTTTTCCTTCTCCAAACCCAAGTCCCATTGACTCAACATTCCAAATGATCATAAATATTACTACTTCTGTCTGTGCCAAGTCTGTGTTAAGTGTCCTTGCTTGAGTACTTCCATAGCATACTTCATTTCTACTAAAAGTGGTAGTGGTAAATATCACTCTCTGGTAAATATCCCTTTCCTTTTCTGTGATCTCTAACTCATTGTAAACTCTTTAAGGCTTAGGGCCTTTTCTTGTTCAATGTTATTTATTTAGCACCTAGCTCTTTGCCAAGGCATACAATAAGTTAATAGGCATATTAACCATTAATATGTGGTTTAAAAATGGAAGGAGGAATAAAAGGAAGGGAGGAAGGGAGAAAGGGAGGAAGGGAGGGAGGGAAAGAGGGAGGGAGGGAAAGAGGGAGGGAGGGAGGGAAGATGACAATTAGTAAAGTCATATTGTTTATTTTTTAGAAAAACAAGTTATGTTTTTCATCTTGAAAGGTTCAAGAAAAAAAGTTATTTCTGATATGAGTAGATATAAAGTTGGATAAAGATGCAGTGCATGTGTGAAAGACACCCAGCAGTAGGGAGAAAAAAACAGTGGAATTGGAAAGAAAAGTGAAAAAAATCCGTCACTCAAAGACTTTAGTCCATCCCACCTTCCTTTTCCTTGTGCCAACAGATATCATTGCCCTGAGTATTATGGAACATTTCTATCTCTAGCAGAAAGGCACTTAAAATGTTGCCTATGACATAAGAAAAAGAGTTGACTATCACTACAAAAATGTAACATGAGAATGAAAACAAAAATAAACCTAAATCTTAGCTAACCCAACAATTTATGGTGACATAAAACTGCTGCTCTGAGCCGTTCATTATTCATTCATTTACCTACTTATTTACTTATTAAGGTGAGTTGGTCTAAACTGTGGCATTCCAACTGCAAGGAGAATGCCCAGTTCTAGATTTTAGCACTCAAATAAGTCAGGGGAACCTTCAAAGAAATTAAGATGCAGGCTAATTGAATTATTTTATTTTACAAAGTTGATATATTACCAAAGCACGACTACCTCCATGGAGAGGTGATTGAACAGTAAGTACTGAAGAAAATATGGCAGGATGCAATGCTTCGTAATCACGAATGGGGGAATATGATTCACTTTTTTTTTTTCAAACACAGTAAGCATGGGAAAAAAATCTGCAATTTGATTGCAAAGCAACATCCATCCTCTTCTGTCTCCCTTTTCTCGCTGTAGTTCTTGCCCTAGGGAAGAAATAGCAGATGTGCAGTGACTCACAAGCAACGCGAGGTGACAGTTCTTCCTTGTCTTGAAAGACTAAACATTTCAAAGACACATTTTTAATTGTGGCAAAACCATTTGAAACTACCCTTCTTAAAAATGACATATTTTCTTATTTAACTTTTTTCCCTTAGACTCAGTGTAACTCAGACAGAGCTCTCTGGGTATTTGAAACTGAAAACACACACAAAAAGGGGGCAATTTTGCAATCAATTCTGGGAAAGTCAGCCCAATTTATGCAAATATTTGTAACTTTTATGTCCTTAGTTTCCTCTATAATGTCCCTCCACATATATTTCAGGATATTTGTCCAAAGGAACACTAAGTATTATTTTTTATCTTCATTTTTCTGATTATATACATTATGAAGAACATTAAAGAAATTCTCAAATAAAAATGACTTATCCCACTAGCTGGAAATAATTTTATTCTCAGACATTTCATTCATATATTTTAATGTAGTTAAGATTATAAAGCTCTCTATATAATTTTCACCCTTATTATTTTACCCTGAGTAATTTACATATCATTAAAATATCTTTAAACACATTATGTTTATTGCTAATGTTTGATTTTTAGATGGTTTTCATTTTTTTGTTGTTGTTTTTTCGAGACAGAGTTTCCCTCTTGATGCCCAGGTTGGAGTGCAATGGCTCCATCTCGGCTCACCGCAACCTCTGCATCCCAGGTTCAAGTGATTCTCCTGCATCAGCCTCTTGAGTAGCTGGGATTACAGCCATGTGCCACCATGCCCAGCTAATTTTGTATTTTCAGTAGAGATGGGGTTACTCCATGTTGGTCAGGCTGGTCTCAAACTCCTGACCTCAGGTGATCTGCCCACCTCAGCCTCCCAAAGTGCTGGGATTACAGGCGTGAGCCACTGCACCCGGCCAAAGTTTTTACTATTACAAATTATGCAGTCATCCGTTTTTGTACATTTCCTGAGCATTGAGTCATAGATGAGGAATTGCTGTATCAAAGAATATGTATTATACGTAATTTGAGGTAGTCGATTTCTATTTTTAAATAGCCTTTTAAAAGATGGTAAAAGTTGACTTTCTCACATACAATACATAAGAACAATCCCTCTCACTACATTTTAGAACACACAGGGCATTATTTGTTTACCTTCCAAATATGATGACCAAAATGTAATGTTCTTATTGTTCTAATTGGCTTTTTTGATGAATAGAATTATTGAAATTTTATATGGGTGTGTATACATGCACATTTATAATAATATGTTTATATTTATCAGTTTCTACCAACTTGCATGACATATAAGCAGGTAAGTCACTTATACGGTAAATTTATTTATCTTTCTGAGACTTCCCTTAGCATTCATGTTTCCATAAATGTAATCACAATCTTTCATTGGGTAGAGAACTCTACTCTGTATTTGAAGCCAGGTTCAAACAGGCCAGAAAAATGATCCTTCAAGAATTAATTCCTGACAGGACACACTAGAAATAGATCTATTTGGGCCTCTCTGTTCTCAGGTATGCACAGCATTTACTCTAAATTTGTTCTAAAAAGCTAACCCATGATTTATGGAGCCTTTGAAAGGGAAAGGCTTGGGAGGCCGAGGTGGGTGGATCGCGAAGTCAAGAGATCGAGACCATCCTGGCCAACATGGTGAAACCTCGTCTCTACCAAAAATACAAAAATTAGTCGGGCGCAGTGGGGGGCGCCTGTAATCCCAGATACTCGGGAGGCTGAGGCAGAAGAATCACTTAAACCCAGGAGGCGGAGGTTGCAGTGAGCTGAGATCATGCCACTGCACTCCAGCCTGGGTGACAGAGCGGGGCTCCATCTCAAAAAAAAAAAGAAAGAAAAGAAAAGAAAGGGAAAGCCAGAGTTTTATCAGTTAATTATTCTCCAAGGAGGTGTCAGCCAATGCCAAGAGAGGATGAGATCACTCCCATTTCCTATCTGGCCTTTTGGATCAGTCCACTCTGTTCCTTTGAGGGGCAATAAGATAAGGGACTGGAGCATCCTGAAAGACTTCACTTGATAGCCATGTGACCCCTTGTTTATTGCTAAGTATGAGATCAGGAGGCCATATGGACTGACTTGGGGGTGATTTTTGAAAGGAATTATTAAAATGAGTCATAGTAAGTACAATGGATAAACACAAAGACATGAAAACTTGGACCCTTAATAATTCGATAATGTTTTGGACAGAGCTACAGCTAATAATACATAGAGAGATACCAAAGAAGAAGCAAAAAGTGTTTTAAAATAGCAAAAGACACGGTACCATCAAACAAATGACAAGAAAAAACTCACAGCTTTCAACAGATTCTCCCAAAGGCTCAGCTGTCCAAATTCAGTACCACTAGACTAGAGAGAGTAGTTGTTAGCATGGTCGACGTGTGCCAATGCTAGTCTAACCCCTCGTCCTTACAGTAGTAGCACCTGCAAGACCAGTGTTGAGAATGTCTAAGCCTTTCCTAGTTGCAGGACTCCTGCTGAACTGTTTCTGCTTGTTACAAACATTCAATCCCATTTCTCACACTTCAAGGGTGGATTCCCAGTTTCACCTCCTCCATCTCATCAGCAAGAAATTAAAGCATAGTACCAGCTTCTTCCAAAAATGCTTTTCAGCTCAGCATTCTAAAGTTTTTGCTGACTGCGCCCTAACCCACCAAGCTATTCTCAATGGTAAATTAATAGTAAGTGATAAATACTCATGATAAATGCCCATTGTTTATTTTTATTATATAATAGTCACCATTAATTTGCATCTACTACACACTAGGCATTATTGGTAGTAGTTTTTAAGAAATACAAATATATATTTATAATCTATAAAGTAATTATATTAGGATTATAATTATTATTACTAGTTACTATTTATTTCATGCCTACTTTGTCCCAGACACTGGATTGAATGTGTTATTATAACAATGTTTATAACCCTCTCAACAACTCTACATGATAGGTATTAGAGTTATTTTTTAAGTGATAAAACTAAGATTCAAAGAGGTGAATTAACTTGTATATGAAGCACTTATTACATTGGTTGACACCTAGAAAATGCCCAATGTTACCTATTTTATTATTAATGTTACATATTTTGCTATCGATATTAATTTTGGGAAGTCATGGGACATGTCCCTTGGATGGAGATTTGGCTAGGGAAGGTATGCCATATACAAAAAAATTAATGTTTGTACCTTTGAGCACCATTGTATTAATAATATTAATGGTGGCCGGGCATGGTGGCTCACACCTGTAATCCCAGCACTTTGGGAGGCCGAAGCAGTGGATCTTGAGGTCAGGAGTTCAAGACCAGCCTGGCCAACATGGTGAAACCCCGTCTCTAGTAAAAATAAAAAAATTAGCCGGGCGCGGTGGCGGGTGCCTGTAATCCCAGCTACTTGGGAGGCTGAGGCAGGAGAATCACTTGAACCCGGGAGGCAGAGGCTCCAGTGAGCCGAGATTGCACCACTGCACTCCAGCCTGGGCGACAGAGCATGATTCTGTCTAAAAAAAAAGTATTATTGTTAATAACATTAAAATAATACTAATAATACCATTAATGATGTTACTAAGATATACTGTATTACATTAGTATATAGTGTATTAATACTATTATGTTAATAGTATTAATATTAATTTATAGTATTATTATATATAATATAGTATATTATTATATATAATGTACTATATTATATATAATATAGTATATTATTATTAATTAATAGTATTAATATATTAATGCAATGTGTTATACTAAAAAACTACTACTATTAATACTATTATATACTGTAACAATACTATTAATAACATAGCTCAGTTTTAAGTACCTACTGTATGCCAGGCAGTAGACTAACATCTTTTTCAGTGTTTACTTTGTTTCAGCCTTAAAAATCTCTGTGAACAAATTATTGTGTTACTTCCTGATTTACAGATGAAGAAACAAAGGATAAGAGAGATGAATTATATAAGCTATATAGCTTGTAAGAAGAGAGCCAGGATTAGAGTGTTGGCCCTCTGATTTAAAAGCCTTAGTTCTTAATCATTGTGCATTTGAGCTAGAAGGAATCTTATACATCATTTTGTATTTAACTTATTTTACATATGAAGAAACTAGGACCCAATAAGGAAGTAAAACTGCCCATGATTACACAGCATTTATTGGTCTAACTAAAATTTGCTAATAATAATAGCAGCCAAGACTAATTGCCTGTTCATTGTACATAGTCATGATGCAAATATTATCTTATTTACAGCCCCGGTATCCAAGTAAATGAGGCTCCCTAGAGCCACGTTTTGACTATAAAGGAAACAAAAATTCAGAGAGGTTAAGTAACTTGAATAACTTCAGTAACATCTCTCATTCAATGGCCTTTCCAGGTCATCCTGGTGGTTTCCATGTTTTCTCTGGGGATGTGCTGAATCCACCTCAGACCAATTGTTCAATTTTCAGAAATTTTGTAAGCTGGTGGTGAAACATAGCTATTATTTAAACCTATATTTTATAAACTAATGATTTAATATATTACATTAAAAACAAAGTCCTTTAGTACATTTTTTAGTCATTTTATTCACAATACTAATAACATTAACAGCAATAATAAAATTAATAAATAATACTAATAATGTCAATATCATTAATATTACTGTTAACCCTGTACACTTTACTAATATTAATTATATTATTAATAACTTACTAATATTAATCATATTATTTACTGTATATTATATTGTTTTACCACAACTCTAAATCCTAACTATTGTACTACATTTTACTATTACCTAGACTCTTGAAATTATGTGTCTATGGTATCTGCATGATGAGAACCCTATGTATTGTTTGGTTTACTATGAGACATCGTCTCCCACTCTGCTTTTAATGATGTCATGTTAGTAGCCTGAAATTGGCCATAGGAGGATTATTTACACCACCTAAATGGGCAAATGCTACAAATCAGGGCATTTATTACTAAAAAAAATTACTACTTCCATGGGTCATGAGTATTAAAACAGAAGTCAAAAATGGTTTCCTGATTAAGTTAGGTCATATAAGGAAAACTTAAATTTGTGTTATACACAATCAAAGGATATAATATAGGTTCACTGAACTTTAAAAAATTAACTCGGTGAAATGAGTAGTATCTTTTGAATACAAATACTTTAAAGTGACAATTCCCAGGAAATTCTAGCTGATATTCAAACTAAGAGGCTTTTAAGCATAGCGAAACCTGTCCCTACCTCTCTATATCATGTAGTCAACTTATTGTAAGACAAAGGGTGGAAGGAAGATGATTCTAAATTTATGCAATATACTGCAATGTAGAACCATGATCGACTACTATGGTTTGTATTGGTAGACTCCAACCTTACAAGGGACAAAATAGTGAAAGGTGATGCTAAACCTAAAAGTTAAAAAAAAAAAAAAAAAGTCCATTCAAGTGTGAGAGAGTCCATTAATTAGTGGTGCACAGGCTAAGAGGTGGAAACCAGTCCATGTGACTCACCCCAGACTTTGCCTGGCTTGGTAATGTGATGCAAAGCATTTTACCCCGTGGGTCACTGGTTCAACCTGGCTTACACTGAGAGTAAATGAAAGCTGCTGGCAGAAGAAGGTGATTTAATGCTCTGAAAGAAATGAAGTAGTTATCTCAGCTCAATCCTGAATGTTCTCCTATTCCTTTCTGTAATAGTTAGCAGTCATTAGCACCCTTGTTTGTTGACAGTTTTGGCAGAAAGGCCAAGATAATAATATGCCCAGAGATTAAAATCACATCTCACCTCGGTGGTCCCTCCAGAACAGAGCTGGAAAGGAAAATCTTGTTCTGCCACTTGTTCCCATTAGAGAACTTTAATTTCCAGCGTAATGTTTTTCTCAAAGAGCCTGGAGTCAAGAGTTCAAAAGAGCACTGGAGGGGAAAAAAAATTGTAAAGCCTCTTGCTCTGTCATTTCCCTTTTGATTTTAGATAGGAAAATTCAACATTTCTAATGTCTCGCTCTTAAATCAAATTATTTGGAAGATATTTTCAGTAGGGGAAAATTTTGAACAGCTGAATTTTGTTTATGTTTGTAGGACCTATTTTGAAATCGTTAAGTTGGGACAATAATAAATTATAGTGTGGAATTTTAGAAGACCTCATAATGATAGAAAAGTGTAGCTGAGCAAAGTGACCTCTCTCAACTCTTTTAAATATTTAGATCCCTGGATAAAAGGCCAGGTGGTTGTCATAGAATCAGAGACTGGGACACAAGTCCAAGTGTCTAAGAGGGCATTCACTTTAGTCCCTAGTCTACCATTTACCAGCACTCTGATGTTCAAATGATAGGCATGCTAAACTAGATGCACTCTGATTTCCTGTAGTCCAGATCTGTTTTTAAGCAAATAAAATATTCTTACATTCATTTTACCAGTGAAGTACTTAAATGTGTTAATAGATTTAAAGTGCTTGAAGCAAAGTCTGAAACACAGTAACTTCTATATAAATCTGTGTCCTTGTATTATTAACATTATTATTATTATTTAAAGAATAAAATAAATTTCCCAAAGCAAATTGTAGAGGAAAAACTAAAACTCCAGCCCTAGACATGTTTTATTTATTGATTTTTTTCATCAAAATACAGAAGATTAAGCTGTCACATGCAATAGGTCATCATTTCCCAAACTGTTGTTTTCAGGAACAATAATCCTTCAAGACACTCCTTTGTAAAATTATTCCTTGGATAAAAATAAAATACGGGATATGCTGCCTGCTATATCCCTTCTTAGAAAAAAAGAGTGCACATTAGCTTATTAAAGACTCTGAAGGTGGGCACAGTGGCTCAAGGCTACAATCCCAGTGACTCAGGAGGCTGAGGTAGGAAGATTGCTTGAGCCCGGGATTTTGAGGTTACAGTGAGCTATGATTACACCACTGCCCTCCAGCCTGGGCAAGAGAGTAAGACCCTATCTCAAAAGAGAAAAAAAAAAAAAGACTTTGAGTAGTCTTTCATGAAGTAAATCTATTCAACTGGGCATATACTGTGGTTTAAATGTGTCCCTCCAACATTTATGTTGAAACTTAATCCTCAATGCAATAGTATTAAGAGGCAGGGCCTTTAGGAGATGATTAGGTCATGAGGGCTTTGTTCCCATGAATGAAACTGGTGCTCTTATAAAAGAGGCTAAGATAGCCTGTCTGGTCCTTTTGTCTTTCTACCTTTTCTAGCATGTGAAGATGCCAGAAAAAGATTCCATGGATGGAACAGGTTTTCATTAGTACCAGATCTGCTGGTGCTGTGATCTTGGACTTCCCAGCCTCCAGAATTGTGAGAAATAATTTTATATTATATACAAATCACCCAGTCTAAGTTATTTCTGTTATTGTCACAGGAATAGACTAAGACAGCATAATTTGATATTCTCAAACTAATTTGACACGAACTTTATTAGCGCATAATATCTATATGGTTCTCCAAATGAACTATATAGGCCTCCTTTTCCAGATGTATAGAAATTAAATCTTAATCACAGCATTTGACCATTTATACCACTTTAGACAAGTACTTACTAGAAGCTGGACTCCATGCTAAACTCTTTATAGCCATTACCCATTTAATTCTTGTAACTCTGGAGGTCAGTGCCTTCATCATATCTTTACAGAGAAGCAAGGAGAAGCTCATAGATATTTAGTAATTTGTACAAAATAATACAACTAGTATTTGATTGTAGGTTTGTCAGACTGCAGGACCTAGGCTTTTAACCTCTAAGCTCTTTTGAGTAACTATAAGTAAATGAGCAGATGCTTTCTGACTAGAGCTGGGGTGCGGGTTGAGGTTGGACGGAGTGCCCCACTGAGAGGAACCTTGAACAAACGCCTCCTAAGTGACCCCAGATGGTGGAGCTAAGACAGTGAGAAGGGGAAGGGGAAACCAGAGTACAGATTCCCTATGTCACAGTCAGAGTCACTGAAGGGCAGGCTACCCTAGTAAGGAGTGAACATTCTTTCTGAGAATAGTATAAGCAGGAGTTGGATACACCTCCACTTTCATACATTTCTCCCCATCCATCAGCATGTGTGTTCTATGTATGTTTGCACTAAACTATTCAACCATTTTCCTACATATGGACATTGGTATTGTTTGACATTTCTTATAATTTAAACATTCTGCAATTATTTTTCAAAGTAATAAACTGATTCTAAGATTCATGTGGAAAAAAATGCAGGAATTGTAGGAAAGTCTTAAAACACAATAGTGGTGATATTGTGAGGGCTTTGTTGCTTGTTAAACTTAATATAATGTTACTATGTTCAAAATAATAAAGCACCTTTTCAGGCATATACAAATAAATTAAGGAATAACATTCAAAACCAGAAAGAAAATTCCATCTGTAGAATTCAATAGATGAAAAATCTGAGCCCTACAAGTCAATGAGGAAATGACAGATTTACCAAAAATTGGTTTTGGGAATGATTATTTATTAGAAGAAAATAAATGTAGTCAATTATGTGCCCACAGACAAACATGAATTCAAGACAAAAGTTCCAAACATAAAAATAAAAGTATTAAAAGAAAAAAAATACCTATGTGTATTAACTTGGGAAAGAGGGAAACCTAGTAAAAAAGATGAAAACAAAAAGATGTAAAGGAAAAATAAAATATCAGAAGAACTTACAAGACAACAAACCAAAAATACCTTTGGATGGGAAGAAGCAACTTAATAAAATTAAAAGAAAAATTACAGGTTAGAAGAAAACATTTTCTACACAAATAAAACATGATTAATACTCTCAAGATGTAAGTAGACCTTCAAATTAGTAAGAACATATGACTCAAAAAATTGATATTCAGGGAAATTATAACAAAAGCAGCAAGAAATGATGTTACCAAAATGACAGAGTAGGATATGCCAGCCTTTATCACCCCACAATTAAACAAACATAGATAGCCATCCCAAAACCAAAATAACACTGAGAGGGCTCAAGGGCTCAATTAAGAATCTCCAGCAACATTGTAAGGCCAAAAATATGTAGAATATTCACACAGGAAGAATTTCTGATGAAATTAGCATATCTGAGATGCCAGGAGACATCTAGGAACAAAGAAGAAAGTTGGAGGATATTAGTATCAGCCATGTGGTGGAAATCAACATGATGCCCAGTGACTTGCTCCACAGAGGAAGATCTTTTGCCATTGAGCGAAGCAACAGCCTTTCCCACTGTTGAACCACAGAGAGAGAGAGAGATACAGCTAGCTGCACATTCTTCCCCCACCAAGAAGCAGCCAGTATTAAGCCACTTCAGAAATAGAGTAACCACCTCTCCCAACCTCATGCATGCTGTAATTCTCAAGTCTTGGCCACCTCGACAGTGCTCACACTCCAAACAGGCTCTGTGGCTGCACTGAACCTACTCACATCTCAGAAGCTGGAGCCACAACCATAAGAAGTCAGTCCACATTCTGGGCCCTGAAGGCCTATCTGAGTACCTCCAGGAAGCAGCTCAGCTAACGTAGAGAGCTAGGCCCTGCCCTGATCCTGGAGCCACTATAAATCTGTGGATGCCTGTACTCCAGTTCTTGGCTCCCTGATCAGTTTATGAGCATCCGCATGTCACATACAATTACCGATACAGTAGCCAGGTGCCTACACCAGTGACAATATTGCCCCAGATTCCCTCCACGTGTAGTCCCTCCACACACGCCCATGCTTCAAGCCTCAGCCTCATAGATGCTCCACAGTTGCCACCCATCAGATACTGCCAACAAGAGCAGGCCTACAGCAGGACGCAGTTCTAAGAGTGATCCACTCAGTCAGAACTTCCCCAGTGAAAGAAAAAGACATCAGAAATAACTTAGTTGCTATTATCTCCAAAGACTCCAACAATTTTTTGCTGCCACTGCAGACATCCACAGCACTGATGCTGAGGATTCCTGTGACAGTTGTCAACAGCAAACTTAGCAGACAGATCTGCACAGAGACTACACAGTAGGCACCCCAGTGTTTCCAGAACTTTTGCATCTCAACAAGGAGTGCCCTTGCACCCCACTGTAGGGGAACATCTTCCACAGTCAAACTGGTTTTTAAAGTCTGCAAGAGTTGACTGCTATACCAAATGAGCAGACATCAATGTAAGGTAACAAGAAACATGAAAAAAAAAACAAAACAAAACTAAGGAGACGTAACACCACACACACACACACACAAAACACAATCTCCCAATAGCTGATCCTAAGGAAATGAAAATATACAAAATACTTGACAAATAAATAACTCAAAATAACTGTAAGGAAGCTCAGCAAACTTTTAAGAAAAATACAGACAAAAAATTTTATAAATTCAGAAAACAGTAAACCACCAAAATGATTAAGTTAAAAGAAAGATTCAAATTATGAGAAAAACCCAGAAATTCTGGATTTTAAAGATACAATAAATGTAATAAGAAATGCCGTAGAGAGGTTGATAGCAGAATTGATGAAGCAGAAAAAAAAGTCTGTGAAGTTGAAGACAGGTTATTTGAAAATATACTGTCGGAAGAGAAAAAACAATGAATAGGAACGAAGAAAGTTAGCAGGATTTATAGAACAGCATTAAAAGAACAAATATTCAAATTACAGGAGTTTAAAAAGGAGAAGAGAAAGACAAAGAGACAGAAAGCTGGTTAAAAAAATAACTGAAAACTTTCCAATTTGGGGGAAAGATATAAATATCCAGGTACAGGAAAGTCAAGGGTCTCTAATCAGATTCAATCCAAACAAAACTACACCAAGATTCAAGGAAACTGTAAAAAATCAAAATAAAACTATACAAAATTACAAAATAATTTTAATGCTTCTAAAAGCATCAAAAGAAGCAAATTACATAAACAGGAATTTTAATAAGGCTAGCAGCAGATTTTTCAGCAGATATCTTAATGCTAGGAGAAAGTAGGATAATATATTCAAAGCAATGAAGGAGAAAAACAACTGCCAATTAAAAATACTGCACCTGTGGCTGGGCATGGTCGCTCACACTGTGGGATTATACCTGTAATCCCAGCACTTTGGGAGACTAGGTGGGCAGATTGTTTGAGCCCAGGAGTTTGAGACCAGTCTGAGTAACATGGCAAAATCCCATCTCTACAGAAAAGACAAAAATTAGCCAGGTGTGGTGGTGCTTGCTGGTAGTCCCAGCTACTTGGGAGGCCAAGGTGGGAAGATCAATTGAGACCAGGAGATTGAGGCTGCAATAAGCCATGCACTCCAGCCTGGGCAACACAGCAAGACCCTATCTCAAAAAAAAAAAAATACTGTACCTGGAAAGGCTGTCTTTCAGAAATAAAAGAGATAAATGATCTTTCCAGACAAACAAAAGCTGAAGGAGTTTATCACCATCAGACCTGTTTAAAAGGAAAAAATAAAGGGAGTTCTTCAAGCTGAAAGAAAAAGATTAGTAACTCTAAAACATATTAAAGTATAAACTCACTAGTAAAAGTAAATATCCAGTAACATTCAGAATTATCTGATACTGTAACAGTGGTGTGTAAATTGCTTATATCTTTAGTATGAAGGTTAAAAGACAAAACTATTAAAAACAATAATAGCTACAACAACTGATTAAGGGATACACAATGTAAAAAGATGTAAATTGTGACAACAAAAACATAAAATGTGGGTGAAAAAGTGTAGTTATTTTATTCAATAAAAGTTAACTTGTTATTAGCTTAAAATAGCTTCTCATAAGTACAAGCTATTGTATATAATTATCATGGTAACCATAAAGCAAAACCTGTAATAAATACATGAATGATTTTTAAAAAGTAAAGAATGAAAGCATACCACTACAGAAAATCATTTAATCACAAAGGAAGATGACAAGAGACGAATAAAGGAGCAAAGGATCTATAAAACAACCAGAAATTAATTAACAAATGGCAGTATTAAGTTCTTACCTATCAATAATTACCTGGAATATAAGTGAATTAAATTATCCAATCAAAGGACATAGAGCTGAATGGACCAAAAACCATGACACAATTCTATGTTGCCTACGAGAGACTCACTTCTCTTTCAAGGACACATATAAATTAAAAGTGAAAGAATGGACAAAGATATTCCATGCAAGTAGAAACCAAAAAAGAAGAAATACTTATATTGAATAAAATAGATTTTAAGTCAAAAACTAAAATGAGAAAAAGAAAATTATTTTATATATACATATTATATAATAATAAAAGGGTCTATTCATCAAGAGGATATAACAATTTTAAATAGATGTGCCCAATATTGGATCACCTAAATAAATAAAGCAAATATCAATAGATCTGAAGAGGGACAAAGACTATAATACAACATTACAAGGGGACTTCAATAGCTCACTTTCAAAAATGGACAGATAATCTTGACAGAAAATCAATTAAAAAAAAACACTGGATATGAACTACAATTTGGACCAAATAGACCTAACAAAAATATACAGAAATGTCATTCAATAGCAACAGAGTACGCATTCCTTTGAAGCACATACAGAACATCACACACACAAATTAGTATATTTTCTTCATGATGTTAGCTGAACATCTACGGAGAACACATGGACACACAGAGGAGAACAGCACACACTGGAGCCTATCAGAGGGTGGAACTGGGAGGAGGGAGAGGACCAGGAAAAATAACTAATGGATACTAGGCTTAATAGCTGGGTGGTGAAATAATCTCTACAACAAACCCCCATGACACAAGTTTACTTATGTAACAAACCTGCACATGTATCTCTGAACCTTAAAAAAAACAGTAGATTTTCTATACATGAATAATGAACTATCTAAAACAGAAATCAAGAAAATAATCCCATTTAAAATAGCAACAAACAAATAAAATATTCAGAAATAAATTTAACAAAGGAAGTGAAAAATCTGTACACTGCAAATCGTAAGACATTGATAAAAGAAATTGAAGAAGACACAGATAAATGGGAAGGTATTCTGGGTTGATGGATTGGAAGAATTAACTATTGTTAAAATTTCCACACTACCCAAAGCTATATACACTTTCAATGAAGAAAAAGTACAGGATCTCTATCAAAATTCCAATGATATTTTTCACAGAAACAGAAAAACAAATCCTAAAGTTCATATGGGAACATGAAAGACCTCAACTATCCAAAGCAATCTTGAATAAAAAGAACACAGTCAGAGGATCACACTACTTGATTTCAAAATCTATTACAAAGCTATAGTAATCAGAACAGCCTACTACTGTCCTAGAATCAGACATATAGGCCGATGGAAGAGAATAGAAAGCCCAGAAATAAATCCACACGTTTATGGTAATTGAGTTTTGACAAAGATTTTCAATAATACACAACAGCAAAATAACAATCTCTTCAAACTGTATATTCACATATAACAGAAAAAAAATAAACCTTCATCTCCCACTGTATGAAAAAAATCAACTCAAAATGGATAAAGAGTTAAGTATAAGCCCTAAAATGGTAAAACTACTAGAAGAAAAGATAGGGAAAATCTCCATGGCATGGTCTGGGCAATGATTTTTTAGATATGACCTCAAAGGCAGAGACAACAAAAGGAAAAAATAGACAAAACGGATTACATCGTCTAAAAAACCTCTGAGAAGCAAACAAGAGAGTGAAGATGTAACCTATGGAATGATAGAATATATTTGCAGACCATATATCTGATCGGGGTTAATATCCAAAATGTATAAGGAATTCAACTCAAAAGTAAGAAAACAGATAACCCAATTAAAAAATGAACAAAGCGATTGAATAGACATTCCTTGAAAGAAGACATACAAATGGCCATCAGTTATATGAAAAAGTGTTCAACATTACTACCTGTCAGGGAAATACAAGTTAAAATAACAGTGAGATATCACCTCATACCTGTTAGAATGGCTATTTTCCAAGAAATGAAAGATAAGTGTTGGCAAGGATGTGGAGAAAAGGAACACTTGTAGGTTGTTGGTAGAAATGTAAAGTAGTGGCGGGACACCGTGGCTCACACCTGTAATCCCAGCACTTTGGGAGGCCGAGGTGGGCGGATCACGAGGGCAGGAAATCGAGACCATCCTGGCTAACACGGTGAAACCCCATCTCTACTAAAAACTACAAAAAATTAGCCGGGCGTGGTGGTGGGCGCCTGTAGTCCCAGCTACTTGGGAGGCTGAGGCAGGAGAATGGCGTGAACCCGGGAGGCAGAGCTTGCAGTGCGCCGAGATCACGCCACTGCACTCCAGCTTGGGCGATGGAGCGAGACTCTGTCAAAAAAAAAAAAAAAAAGAAATGGAAAGTAGCATAGCCATTATGAAAAACAGCTTGAAGTCTCCTCAAAAAACTAAAAAGAGAACTAGTATATATTTCAGCACTCCCACTAATGGGCATCTATCCAAGGATATGAAATCAGTATGTTGAAGAGATATAGATAACTGCTCTCCCATGTTCACTGCAACATTATTCATCATAGTCAAGGTATGGAATCAACCTAAGTGTCCATGTACAGAAGAAGAGACGAAGAAAATGTGGTATACATACACAATAGAATACCATTCAGCCTTTAAAAAGAAGGAAATCCTGTTATTTGTGATAGTGGATGTTATATTAAGTGAAATAAGTCAGGCACAGGAAAGCAGATATTATATGATCTCACTTACATGTGGAATCTAAAAAATTGAACTCACAGAAACAGAGATTGAAGATGGTGATTACCAGAGGCTGGGAAATGGGAGAATTGGAGAGATATTGATCAAAGGACACAAAATTTCAGTTACACTAGAGAAATAAGTGTAAGAAAACTACTGTACATCATGGTGACTGATAGCGATATATGTTTGTTAATTGCTAAGAGAGTAAATTTTAAATGTCTCACCACAAAAAAAGCATTATTTGAATTTATATATATTAAATAGCTTGATTTAGCCAATTTACAATGTATACACATATCAAAACATCATGTAAGATATCATAACTATGTACTATTTTTGTCAATTAAAAATAAAATTAAATAAGCAAACAATAAATAAATAATAAAAGCAACAACACAATAAAATGTTTGCCCCTTCATATTGTCAAACATTTAAGATCATGTTAACACAAAATGCCCACGAGATTGTGAGGAAACAGCACTCTTATACACTAATGATGAGTCTGGCAATTTCTACACATTTTGAAATGTAAATCTCCCTATATTTATTAAACTATAAGCATGCATATCATTTGATCTAGCATTCCACTTCTGGAAACTTTCATTTTCAGAAAATAAACTCATAAGTGTAGAATGATATTCTTTTCAAACAGAATTTTGGTTTATCAGGTCCTGTATAAAAAAGATAAATACTCAGAAAAGTATGAGCCAGTTTGAGCCTATTTGAGCTCCCACACTTCAATGTACTTTCCATTTGATGTTTCCAATTCTCTGGATAAGAAAACCATAGGAGAAAAAAAATGTCCACAAAGTAGAGTCTGTACTTTCTTTACTTAATGGAAAGCTAGTGAGAAAGGAGTTAAAAAAAAAAAAAAAAAAAGCTAAGCAAGAAGAAATGAAGATGTGGGGGACTCAGGCAGGAAGCCATGGGGAAATAAATGAGTAAAGTAGTTCTGCCCCCACAAGGTTTGCAACTTAGTGGGATGCAAAGACAAGTGCACATATTAAGCAAGGGATACACAAAAGATTGCAGTGGTATAGTGGAAGAGCAATCACAGGACAAATACAAGCAAATCTCAGGGTTAAATCCTCAGCAGTTTAATTTCCCAGTATTTATCATTGAAGATGTATAATAAAGGTCAATCCAATTTTTGGTCTTACTTTGTATAAACATAAAAATAAAAATAGTTTCAATGTTCAGCCATACAGTGTTTTAGACTTGGGTATTAACCACGTCTGTATAAGCTGAAGGGAAGAAGATCGAGAAACACACATACACACACACACAACCACGCACACAATTGTGCACATTTCTTAACTACTATCACCCCTCGTGGTGTCAAAAGGAAAGCATTATCTTTCTTAGAATTTTCTTACAAAAATAGGAAATATATACACACCAAACAACCTGGTTTAAAACCAGTTTCTCCTACACAATATTTTAGTTTGATCTCCAATTCTCCAATTTCTCTTCAAAAACCAAATTACCTAATGATTATTGAATAAAAAAGTAGCACCAAATGTATTGCAGTGCTTGTATAAATGCAGTTGATCAAATACTTATTGAATAACTGTATTTCATGCATTTTGTTAGGCATTAAGGAAGAAACATGGAGAAATACATGATACATTTTATCATAAAAGAGTAATATCAAAATAGAGTCATATATCCACATCTGCTGATTTCTGACAAAGGAGGAATTGAGGAATTGGGACTCAGATTTGTCAAGATCTAAAAATAAATTTGCCCCCTTATTACCGTAATATGTCTGCTTTGGCACTTTGCTCCATATGTATTTTTTAGGGACATAAGACACATTATTGTTTTTTAAGAGACGTAAGACAGCATGTGTCCCTCTCCTTGCCAAAAAACACATTTTCTACAGTTCTCAGTCTTTTACATGATTTACTGGTCACAAATAACGGTAACAAAACAGCTGCTCTTTATTGAGTGTTTACTGGGTGTCAGGCGCTATGCTGAGCATTTATATAAGTGGCCTTCTCCAGTTTTCACGACAACCCTGTGAGGTATGTATTTTTGTTATTTTATAGCTTAGGAAACGTGTAGGCTCAAAGTTATTAATAACTTGGGAAAGATGTTACTATATCACATGGCAGAGATGGTTCTTAAACCCATGTGTGTTGAACTCCAAACCACACTGTTATTCTACTGCCTAAAGACAGAACTTTTGGGAATATAGAAGTCTTATAATTTTTGCTACAATATTCACTTCTCCACTTTATGGCATATTTTTGTTGTTGTTACTCTTTTCTGCCTGACAGGGCCTACAGATCAGAGTTAATTTGCATGACTATTTCATTTAAGAGTCAAGAAACTAAATATTGGCCAGGCACAGTGGCTCACACCTGTAATCCCAGCACTTTGGCAGGCCGAGGCAGGTGGACCACTTGAAGTCAGGATTTTGAGACCAGCCTGGCCAACATGGTGAAACCCCGTCTCTACCAAAAGTACAGCAAATTAGCCAGATATGGTGGTGTGCGCCTGTGATCCCAGCTACTCAGGAGGCTGAGGCAGGAGAATCACTTGAATCCGGGAGGCAGAGGTTGCAGTGAGCTGAGATCATGCCACTACACTCCAGCCTGGGCAACAGAGCGAGACTCCATCTCAAAAAAAAAAAAAAAAAAAAAAAAAAAAGAAAAGAAAAGGAAAGAAAGAAGCTAAATATTACCTACTGTTATTTTGCTTTTAGAGAATCTAGCATTCAAAAATGCTATTGTATGTACAGGAATGTCAAGTGAAAATAACTCAAAATTGGTAAATACAGGTCTTCTGTTAAGAAAGATTTGATTTGCCTTTGTTCCTGTTTCTGCAAAAGTAAGAGGGCATGGAATGCCTAGGCTGGTTTTGATGACTATTAGATAGATTTCTCCTGAGAAGCTGGGATAATCTCTTATATTTATATAGTGGCTATCATATCCCTGGCACTTAGCAATTGTCAGAAAGTGATTAGATAAGAGAACCTTAAGAGATTAGTGTAATATAACCCAGACTTTAATGCATCTGTTCTCTGTTGGCCTTCGAAGTCAGGCCCACATGCCATTTTTTCACAGTAAATCCAAGGGTAAATGTAGGTTTCTATACTATGATTTGTTTTTCTATTCAGTTGGTTTTAATACTGTCATCTTGGTGTGTGGATCTTCTTTGCCACACAGTGTTTAAACACTAGATTCTCCTTTCTTCTGCAACTTCAGTATCATAAAATGAAGGCTCTTCAATGACATACCAAAGGTTGACCATTATTGAGGTGGACCTCTATCTTAACTCACTTTTTTTTTAAAGAAATGATTAATTAATCTCTTCTCCTAATCCCCAGACTCCACATTTTTCCAGAACACTCCATTTCTCTTCAACCCACTCCATTTCTCTTAAGTCCATAGGACTTGGGGCAAAAAGGATGCTTAGTGATTGGTTGTAAATATTGGGATAAAAAGCAAGCCTTTTTCACATCCCTTTGATTATTTTTACAGATTGCCCAATGTTCCTTTTTAAAGACTGTTAACGTTTCTTAAAAGCCCCAGAATGATTGCTGATACTAATCCTAATGCATATCTAAGCATATTGGCCTCTTGGCTGGGTTTCAGTGTTTGAAATTGAATGCACATTGAACCCTACCAGTTCCCCTTCTTGCTCTCCTATTCTTTTATATACCCATCCACACATACACACCGTTTTTTGGTTTTAACATGGCCCGTAAGGTTCAAAGCACGTCATCAAAATACTTCGGCACAGTTCTTCACCACGACTACCTTTCCTTGATGTCAAATGAATACCTTGCCTTTCACAGGCTTTTCTTACAATACTGAATACATATACACCACACACTTGGCTTACAACCAGTTTCTCCAATATAATATTCAGTTTGATCTCCAATTTATTATCATCTCAATCCACATAGCCCTTCCTATCTGAAACAATGTCTTTGATGAAATGTTTGATATGAGTTCTGAATTCTAATAATATTCTAATCCTTACTTCCAACTTACTTATTCTTTCACATGGCCCATCTCTTTATTTTCATTATATATATGAGGTATTTTGTTATTAATCAAAGAAGAGCTACTAAGTTACTTAAGAGGAATACAGAATTATTATTAGAGTTACTAAGAGGAATATGAAATCATTAAAAAGAGATTATTCTGAAAATTCTTTAATCTGCATAGACACCTCCCCCAAAACACACACACACACACACACACACACATAGCCTCAGCATTTTCCTTTTAAGACTGAAAAATGGAAGAATACTAGAATCATAAAATTTCTTTTGTTGTCTTCACAGTACATTTCCATGATTGGCTTGAGTTGTCTCTTAAAATTGGCATTTCTTAATTAAATACATGGAGTTTTAAAATATAGAAGTACAATACACTAAGCAAAGTAATATTAACTGGTGTTTTTATATGGCTTTTGTCTTATATTAAAATTTTTGCCCTTAAAGATCCAGGAAAGAACTAAGGTCATAGTGGAAATATTTTTAGAAGAGGGTGGGTTGCAAGATGTTTAAAACTCTGATATGTAATAGAACTTCATTGTGAAGAACATAACTTTACTTCATTTTGTATTTTAATCCAGAGACAGATGATAGTATTCTCTTGAAGACTAGGCCTTTCTTGTCAACATGTCCTGGCTGAACAAGCCTGCCAAATTGGTCACATAACCTAATTTCAGCAGCCTTCTAAAGCTACTAGTAGTTTTTTAAGTTTTTTCCCTGAAGATCTCTGCTTTCCCTACTGCCTAGTTAAGATGAAAAGAGAAATTCATGTGTTTGTAGTCCTAGTAAGTGGAGAAATCACTAGTGCAAATCAAGGAGGTCAGAACAAAGAAATTCAGATTCACAGACCTGGTATGAATGAGGAAAAGAGTCTATTTATTTTGTAACTTCTCTGTATTAGATGTAAGCTCCATGTGATGTTAACTTCATGGAAGAAGAACACTGATTTAAAGGAAACCATATATTAGTTTTTAAATTTGTGTGTCTGCAAATCTTCAGGAATCTCGTTTAACTTCAGAAAAGGGAACATTAATTGTTTGTCTTTTTCATCAGCCATTACTTAGGTTGTCATTTAAGTTGTCATGGAAGTTATTTAAGTTGCCATTTAAGTTATCAGTTCAGTTATCAGTTCAGTTATCAGTTCCATATTTTCAGTGATATAATCTCAAATTTGTCCTTTCAGGAGTTCCAAATTTAAGGTTAATTTTGCAGTAAGTTGTCCTACCAAAACCTGCATTGTCCAGAGGGCAGTTCAGATTTAATTATTTTATAAGATTAACAGTAAGAAAAAGGTATCACCATAACATTGTATACGACTTACACCAACTTTGAATGTAAAAAATGAAACATCAAAAACGGATCACAGAGAAGGAAAAGAGAGTCAATGTAGGAACACAACTGAGAGTGGACACCCTACCGGAAAAAAATGATAACACAGTGTTCAGGTGCTTTTTTATTCCTAATAATTAATTTAATAAAGTACTGTGTTAAGTATAGAAACCACAACCATGACACAATTGAAAATTTCTGTTGTTTGTCAAAGGTCCTTAGCTGAGTGGTTTGGTCAAGTCACTCATGTTTGATCTACCAACTAGAGTGTAAGCTCCTGTAGGTCAGAAATTATAGTAATTTTTCTGCACACCTCTTTTAGAAGGTGCTCAAAAGATACTCTCTGCCTCACAGAGTTCTAAAATGGCCCTGCCAAATCCTTCTTCACTCAAGTCCCTAGACACACTCTTGATTGGGAGCAGAGGGCAAATTGGACATCAAAGAGTTGCTAAAGGCTTTTTGGCTGTGGAAGGCGGAGGAACTGATGATTCTTTGATCTCCACTTCCCCCTACACACACTGCCCCCACATATACCTCACAGCTTCTTCCTTCAGGTCCCACCCTTCATCTCTGCTCTTCTCAGCTTCACTCACAGAAGACCCCCTGATACTCTGGTCCACATTAAGGAACAAAACTAAACAAGAGTGCAAACAATCAAATTTCTAATCCAGACAAGTTGCTCTTGTAGCCTTTAGCTCCCTTGTCTGAATAAAGAAAACATTTGGTGAGATCTTTTAAATCTCAGTAAAAAAATCAAGAGCAGTTTTTATTCTCATTTAACACAGAACCCAAATTCTATTGCTAGTGCTATCTTCATTCAGCTCACCTCTTGAAGAACTAAAAGGGAACATTTCTAGGAACGTAATCTGAAGTTTAAATCCCACAAGCTGTATAATTCTTGAAAACCAAATTTTTTAAATTAAAATTTAAGCCTGTTCTAAATGAATCTGTCCTAACAGTGCAGAATTTCATTAACTGCAATGTAAAAGCACATGGATGGCTTATTTTGAGAACAAACTGATAGAATTATGGTCTAAAAGTGTCTCAATGTTAAACTATCTTACATACTCAAACACACAATGAGAATAATTGGAAATAAACTTCAACTTCATCAGGACAGGTGTGGTTCTTAATGTACTATTGTCTTAAATGTATATGATGTTTTCAAACATACATTAATGAAAGGGAATACATAATACTAGCTTTAATGTTTTAAGTTTCAACTGCCTAGAGAAAGGGAACTGAACCCAATGACCTTCTGGGGGCTCTGTGTGGGAAGGTCAACCAGGTCCTGGAATCAGCAGATTGTGTCAGCACTAGACTGAGCCCCTAAATGAAAGCTCGCATACTGCATCATTTAAGTCTATTTTGCTAAATGGTAGTTACATCGCCTAAGTCATCCATACACATCTCCAAAGTTCAGGCATTGATTATTCAATTTTAATTCAACGAGCACGTTTGGATACTTTCTGTATGTCAAGTTCTATGATTGAAATGCTGTTAAATATAAGAAAGAATATAGCAAAATTGAGAAATCGATTCCCAAATTATATTTACAACTGCGGTCTCATCTTTTGAGTTTTTCTATATCACATGAGAATTGAAGGTTCATAGAAGGCTCATGGTAGGTGATTAGTTCTTCCTGACCAATCTAGGGAGAAAATGGAAAGTGCTAAATAGAGATTTACAGACCTGGACCTAATTCTAGGCAGGTAGACATTTTAAATCAGATTTAAAAAATAGTTTTTCCGTTTCTAAGTGAGTAAAAAGTCCCTTCATTTGTTGCTTCTTAACTATTATTCTACCTTTAAGCCATTAAAGATGGATGTTTACCAAAATTCTACTTTTGTCTATTTTGTCTGTTTTGCAACTAATGTATTTAGAATGTCTAGAGAAGTTCCTGGCACACAGTAGGTCCTCAAAAGTATTCTTGGAAATACATAAACAAATCAACATTAACTTCAGAGCCAACTATTATTATTTTTGTTATGTGTTTTACTTTCTCATTAGGCTCAATGTTTGGGTTCTATATCTGATTCCTTTTTCATTTTTCTCCATATATCCTATGATCAACAGGTTCTAACTTTGATTCATCAATGACTCGCATAGGCTTCCTTTGAGTTCTTTTTTTTTGAAATGGAGTCTCACTCTGTCACCCATACTGGAGTGCAGTGGCACAATATCGGCTCACTGCAACCTCTGCCTCCTCGGTTCAAGTGATTCTCCTGCCTCAGCCTTCTGAGTAGCTGGGACTACAGCTGCATGCCACCATGCCTGGCTAAATTTTTGTATTTTTAGTAGAGATGGGGTTTCACTGTGTTAGCCGGGATGGTCTCGATCTCCTGACTTTGTGATCCACCCGCCTCTGCCTCACAAAGTGCTGGGATTACAGGTGTGAGGCACCGTGCCCAGCCCCTAAATTCTATGGGTACTGCCAGAAGCCTACTTAACTTTCTGTTCTTTCTTGTCACTCAGGTTTTATCTACAATAAATAGCCTCCTGCCTGGTTTCCTTTTCTCTAGTCTTTCTTTTTCATAACTCATTTTATCCTCTACTGCATTCCTAAAACATAGCCTTGGCCATGTGATGGCAATTCATTAATTTCTTCAACAAGTATTTGTTAGGAGTTAGATGTATGCCAGGCAAGGATTGAAAAGATTGAAAAGGCTCTTCCTTTAAGAAGCTTCTATTTCTACCTCATTCGTCTTATAACCCCCTCATTGTATACAAAGTAGTGACTAGACTACTACATTGACATCAAAACTCTCCACAATCTGACCTCGTCAAACTTTCAGGCCTTCATTCCCATTAAAGCCCTTTCTGTGTTCATGTACTCATCAAATCAGACTAAGCCCATGAATGATTAACGTTGTCCCATATCTCTGAGTTCACACTGGCTTATCTCTGGGTAATAGACTCTGCCTCTCTCTATCCTATAAGAATCTTACACATATCTGATTTTGCCACCTTCATGAAACCTTGGATTTGCCTCATTTCTTTGGAAACAATCTTCTTTTCTTCGTGTTTGTTTTTGCCTCTTTAAGGATACTTTCACATAATAATGTGTATGCTGTTTATCAGTTTACGTGTCTTACCTACCATAATACATTAGAACTTCCTCAAGGTCAGAGGCACTGCTTTTGTTCTGGACTCCCTACAGCAACTTGTAAAATGCCTCATACTTGGGCACTCAGTGAATGTTTGTTGAATAGAAAAAAATATAGAATATCTTATAACTCCTTCACTTTATATTATACTCATTTTCAAATTAGTGTTAATGCTTCACCTTTGAGTAAATATCACAATATCCCAATTCACATATCCTGAAAGGCAATAATTACAGCGTGGTTAAGAATCCAAGTTTTGGCCAGGCACGGTGGCTCACACCTGTAATCCCAGCACTTTGAGAGGCCGAGGTGGGCAAATCACTAGTTCAGGAGTTCAAGACCAGCCTGGCCAACATGGTGAAACCCCATCTCTACTAAAAATATGAAAAATTAGCTGGGCGTAGTGGCGGGTGCCTGTAATCCCAGCTACTTGGGAGGCTGAGGCAGAAGAATTGCTTGAACCCAGGAGGCGGAGGTTGCAGTGAGCCAAGATGGCGCCACTGCACTCCAGCCTGGGTGACAGAGTGAGACTCCGTCTCAAAAAAAAAAAAAAAAAAAGAAGAATCCAGGTTTTGTAAATCAAAAAAATTTCAGATTTATTCTGGCTTCATTGCTCATTACGTATCTTGAACAAGTTATTTAACTTCTATGTGCCTTACTTTCCTCATTAGTAAAGATGGGCAAACAATAGCTAACTCACAGAGTTACTCAATACCTAAAATATGATCATGAATATATGACAATTGGCACAGTATCTGACACTTATTTAGTAATTGTATTTATTATCACTGCAAAAACAGAGCATCTGATTATCTCTTCACTTATCATCCATCTCCTTCTTCGCATTGTTTTTATTCCTGTTTCCATGATTGTGTCCCCACTCTGTCCTATCCCTCCTCCCTGCCCCCTCCTCAAACAAACAAACAAACAAACAGACAAACCTTTCTTTTGCTCCTATTTAAGGCATATGTATCCAGTAGAAGCCACTTCAAGTCTTACCTTCTTCACAAAGTCATCTTGGCTTTTTCAGCCCCTATCTAGTTTGCACTTCTGTGAACTATCATAACACTCAGGATATGATGTCACACATTCCACATCTTCCTATATACACTCTGTTGTTAGTTACTTATTTTAGCATATTTATTTGGCATATCTATTGTCTACATATCTACAGATACATCTATTTCTATATCTATCTGTTTATCTTGAACTTTTCATGACGTTTAGCACAATGATTTATATAGTGGGAGGTATACATTAGACTTAGGAACAAGAGATGTTAGTTACAAAAAGCTGGATTTGAACTCTGAATGCTATTTTTAGAAAAGCAGGTGATCATAGAAAAGCTATTTAACCTTTTTGAGCCTTACATTTCTTCATATAGGCAGTGGAATGATAATGCTTACATTACTGGATAGCTGCTATGATTACGGTAGAAAATACATGTAAGTACTTAACACAGTATCTGAAATCTAGTAGAAACTTCATAAATAGAATTCGCAATCATGCGTTCATCACTGTTACTACTATTACCAGTGAATTAATTCCTAAACTCTCATAAAACAGATACTCAACGAAGCCATAAACCCCATTTTAACTGAAAACAACTGAATTTATTGTATGCTCTATCTTGCATTCTCTGTCTCTGTCTCTCTCTATATCTGTAGATTTCCTAAATACTTCATTACATATTTCCTTCTCTATTTTTTTCAGTAAGTCCACGAGGTTTTCAATTTACTTTGTAATGAGAATAAAAGCAAAAAAAAAAAAAATGAAAAAAACTGAAATGAATTACTTTGTGTCTGGCCTTAATTTAAAAATCATTTTATCAAAGTGGAAGTGTTTAGAAGGACAAAGTCATTTTTTTCCATCAATAGATTTCAGTAAATCTGTCCTGAAAAATGAAATGTTTTAAAAGCAACTAAAGTTTATTATTCGTTTAGAATCTTTTTTCTATGTTTACTAAGAATATTTGAGACAGGACTCAAAGACATTTTAATGCCCAGATCTTATGTGGAGCAATAATAACATCTTAGCCCTGAAAAGCCACATTGTTGGTTTTCCACCGTGGAACTGAATGAATGTAAAGATGATGTGTACTTGCCTTGTATATGTCTGAAACCAGACCAAGCAGTATATGAAGAAAGAAACTGGTGTCTTCAATTTTCAATGGTGGCTCATTAAGAATGCAGTGATAAGTTTGCTCTGTGAAAAAATTAGCTCACATTTAAATCCATGGCTGCGTTATTGCAGAAGGTATAAGAAATGTTTTACGGGCCGGAAAACCTGGACAGATGCCAGTTCAAATTACCCCCCTGTAAGGATCCTGTGATTCTCAACTTTCAGACAATAAGATCCTGTGATTCTGAACCTTTAAACAGTAAGTTTCAGCCAAACAGAGCTTATTACGTCCCTTGATGAGCAAGTGCAAAAGTATCTTTGTTTGAGATATATTTGATATTATGTCATATTTCTTTTATGTTACTCTATTGGTCACAAACTTTCAAAGTCTCCTATTTAGGGCTGATTTCTTCACTCTTCCATAACTCATTCAAAAAATGACTTGCAGCTTTTTGTGTATTTTTATGTAGTAGATAACTAGGAAAATATCACCATAATATCTTTATAATTACAATCCTATCATGAAAACAGTTCTGAATATGGTCAACTAAGAAGACTTTGTATTGAAGTTCATCTCTACTTTTTAGTAGTGACATTATCATAATCAGTTTATTTGCTCAATATGAGTTTTATTTTCCTTATTTGTTGATGAGCCATCAGACAATACTGCAAGGCAGCATTAGGCTGAGTGCCAAATGAGAACTCTAAGAAGAACAGAAGTAGGTACAAGAGGGAATTCCATCTGCTAGTGCACTTTGAGAAGGTTTCAAAAAGAGGGAAGAATCGGCTGGGTGTGGTGGCTCACGCCTGTAATCCCAGCACTTTGGGAGGCTGAGGTGGGTGGATCACCTGAGGTCAGGAGTTTGAGACCAGCCTGACCAACATGGAGAAACCCTATCTCTACTAAAAATACAAAAACAAAATTAGCCAGGCGTGGTGGCACATGCCTATAATCCCAGCTACTCGGGAGGCTGAGGCAGGAGAATCGCTTGAACCTGGGAGGCGGAGGTTGTGGTGAGCTGAGATCATGCCACTGCACTCCAGCCTGGGCAACAAAAGTGAAACTCTGTCTCAAAAAAAAAAAAAAAAAAGGAGGAATCTGAGTGGGATTTGGAAATAAGAATATCAATAGATTTGATCATTGGAAAAGAGAGGGCAAAGAGTGAAAGTGAAGCTCAGTTGAAACTAACTCTGGCTGGCTAACGACATGAATTCAAGTAAGACATTGGAAAGGCATTTAAAACCTTGAATATTAGGCTCGAAATATTATGGTTTTTGTTCATAAAGATCACAGATTTTAAATTCAGAAATACCTTAATTTGGATCCTGGCTTTGCCAGTTTCCAAAGACCTGAACTTACATAAGTTATTCAGCCAATATGGGTATCAGTTTCCCAAGCTGCAGCGTAAGGATAATAATAACCTTCAGGCTGGGTACGGTGGCTCATGCCCATAACCCCAACACTTTGGGAGGCCAAGACAAGAGGTTGCTTAAGCTCAGGAGTTTGAGACCACACTAGGCAACATAGTGAAGCCTTGTCTGTACAAAAAAAAAAAAAAAAAAAAATTTAAATTATCTGAGTGTAGTGGCACGTACCTGTTGTCCCAACTGCTTAGGAGGCTGAGGTGGGAGGATCACTTGAGTCCAGGAGTTTGAGGCTGCAGTGAGCCTTGATCACTCTACTGCATGCCAGCCTGGGCAACAGAGCAGGACCCTATCTCAGTAATAATAATAAAATAATAATTATAATAAACTTTCAAAAATGCTGAAAGAATTTTAAAAACATGCAATATTTTTCTCGTATTATATGCAGAATATATTGGTTGTTTGATGTGGGCCCTCCACTAGCTCATGCCCCAGACCTATCTTCTCTTTCTTGCTTTGCTCTGTGCCCAAGGAGGCTGGCTTCTGTGGACTTCATCACCTGGTGCCCACACCCCCTGGTTTCTGGCTGGGCTTGGCCAATGGAAGGCACTGGTAGAAGATTTGAGGGTGGGGAGAGGTACAATCCATAGTATTTCTTCCCCACTTCCTCCAAGTTAAGGCGCTGGTTGGTTGTATCCTTCCATGACATCAGTTCTTGTAGTACAGGAGCTTTTCCATGGCTTCAGATCTTTCTGGGCTCGGTAACATAATTTATTCTCTCTACATAGGCAGTTTCCCTTGATGCCAGTCTCTGGTTGTCTCAGCATCTTTCATTGTTTCCCTGATCTTGTCCATACTTTAGAAGAAGTCATTTTATTAAAGCCCCTTATTCTGCTTCCTGCTGAGACCCTGATGATATACATTGGATATGTCTTAATTCCATTCTTATCATTCTAATGACAATGGAAGCCACCAGAATATGGACACAACATGATACAAACCATGCTTTAGGATGTTTAAGGATGGTGTGATATATAGGAGCACCTCTAAAAAAGAAGTAGAGTAATACCAACAATAATTTTAATATACAAATGAAAATTCTAGCTAATTGTTCCGTGGGTCAGGGAAAGAGTAGTAACTACAAAACTGCAAAGTAAGTGATGAGTAAACTTACCTCTTAATGAGAGGCCATTATTACCAAACATGGTGAGCAATGAGAGAAAAGAACTAACAATGAATCCAAAGATGGTCTATTTGTCGTCTTATCAAATGCTTGATTTTTACCCAGCTATTTACCAATTAAATCAAACCTAACGTCTTCTTAACTACTCATCAATATTTCAATTTGTGTGAGAAGAGTGACTTGATACTTCTCATTGACTTTTATTACTTGAGTAGGCCCAAAAGAGAAAGAAGGCAACTATAAAAGAAAGGACAGATGGATAAACTGGTATATACAGTTATCACAGGGATGATTCACATTGTAACATACAATCCCAAGTCCTGGTATCCAAACACCTGATCAATTCTCACTGCCATATTAATAGTCTTATAAAACATATTGTGTTTAATAATGTGTTATAAAATGATCCAAAATAACCCTATGAGTTGAAACTTTTTTTACCAATTTTAAGATGAAGAAGCTAAGGATAATGAAATTAAAGCTATCTCTTTATCTATACTTGTGTGTTTTTGTTCTGTGTTCTTTCATATATATACATATATATATAAATATATACATTATTTATTTCTGTTATAAAAGCTCTGCTCAAAAAAATTTGAAAACAGAAAAACATGAAGAAAAATTAAAATGGCCATAGTCTGCTCTGAATAATTTGGTGAATTTTTCTGTATTTTTGTGTAAAGAGAAATATATAGATCCCTAAAATATATAAGCACATCTACACACATATGTACATACATGCCTATATTTAAATAGTTAAAATCATACTGTAATAAACATTTTATAGTACTTTTTATTATTTGCTATCATAGCTCAAGTCATTTTTAAAAATCCATGCATTTTATTCTGTGCCAGGTATTGACCTAAACACTGACTTGATTCTAATCACAGAGTCTAGAAATAGCAGATCTAAGCATTGGAAAGATAATTATGACCACAAATCCTATGTTCTTTCTCGTATCTTACAAATACTTTCCAGTCGGGCTCTCCCTATCGCCACTCCTCAAACTGGTAAGGACTTGCTTAATGCCAATCTTTTGAACTATGGGCTTCTTGTTAACCAAGGGTGTTCTACATTACTTATACTTTGTTAATGATCATTACCCTTCTCTTCCCCCACTCCACATGCCTGCACCACACTAAGTATCTGATCATCACTAATTATAATCCTTGGAGAATTTGATATTATTTTCCCCTGAAGCTTGTTACTACTTATCCCTCACATGGAGGCCTACACCTATCTGTTTATGAGACAGTTTTAATTTAAAAAATAAATGTTTTTTCCCATCTAATTATTTGCGTAGGCCTAACACTGTCAGATTTCATATGCAATGACCAAGTAATCAAACATGGTTGGGGCCATTGGGTGTGAGATCTGAGACTAGCTTGTGCCGACTGTCTCAAATTCGACTAATAATTTTTTCTCTTCTGTGGCATTCAGACTCTGGCTCCTCAGAAAGCATTATTACACGAATATATTATAACAGTTTGGCTTTTTTGCATAACTACAATTGTATACTTCTAATGCATATATAGAGAAGACGGAACACCAACATTACTGGCAAGGCTGGATAGAAATGGGGGAACCAGGGAAAGGAGGCCTTTAAAAAGATAAGAGAATAAAAGATAAAATGCTAGGTAGCTGTGTCATGTCAACACAATTTCTTTCTAATGAGCTATGACATTTAAACTATAGCACCTGGAAAATCGTAAACACACAGTAAGAATCACCTATAAATTATCTCTGAATGCTAGCTATTTCTAAAAATGCAATTTATTTTCGTATCAACATCACACTTTAGATAAAATACAAAACCTTGAGAAAGAAATAAATGTCACTCCTAATCACATCATCTGGGATAAAAGAATGATTATCATTTTTGCATATTTCTTTTAAAAATATATATACATTCACTGTAACATAATCTAAGAAATGTAGATGTATAATGTTTACATCCTTTTAATACCTATTTCAAGTCACAAATATTGACTGTTGGGGTACAAGTGACAGGGTCAGTTAATGACATAGTGTCCAAAATACACTCCAAAGAACCACAGAATGAGATGCACTGGGCAGAGAACTTGACAGATCTGTGTTGTGTGTTTGTTGAACTTTCCCACAAGAACATCAGGTTATAGCTATGGATCTAAGACTAAGAATATATCCTCACACTCAAACTCTCCCTGCCAATTTGTGCCCCTCCCTCTTTGAGGTAAAAATAACAGAAGAGAATCCTTTCACCTGGGTTGAATCTTGGTCTTAGGTAACATTATAAAGAACATTATAAAGAACTCTCTGAAATGTAGTGGCACAGACTTGGCTTTCAGCCTCATTTTAGACATAAAAATCTTAACACTTTTCTCTTTTTTTCAGCAAATGTGTTTAGCAACCCTTGTAAGAGTATGTAAATTGAATTTGACTAAGGTTAAGCACAGGACAAATTTAACTTTAATTATTAACCGACTGAAGTCTTAGGCTATTTATATATCATCTAAAAATAAGCATTGACATGTTTCTCAATGGTATGATATAGCATAATAATGAGTATGACTCTAACATAGTTACCTCTTATGTGCTGTGTGACTTTAGTTAATTTGCCCACCTCATTGTGCTTTGGGTTGCTGACTTGAGAAATAGGACAATAATATTACCTAGCTCATAGGACTGGTGTGGATTCAAGTAACACACATATTGTAAATGCATTTTATATTTGTATATATAATATAGATTATATATGTATGTGTGTGTGTATATATATATATAAAACTCCAACAGTGTGTGTCACAAGGTCATCACTATATGACTAAATATTTCATTATTTTTATAATTATTGCCCCCTTTACTTAGTAATATCCTTTCATTCATCCTTTTATTCTGTGAAATATAAAATAAATGAAACCCTCAATACAATCTAGGAGTTCCCAATGCTCATTTTTATATTGGATCATAAATCCCTTCATGATATTGTTTTACTTAGAGTTACATGGTGACAGTTCCATTGGTTATCAAATAGCTTTTTACCCTGTCTTCTTCCTTGCTTGAAGAAAGCCAATACTGATCACACAGCTCTTCCCTCTTGTACTTGGAAAGGTGACATTTCACTGCCCAGGTGTTGAATCATGGCCTGTCTAATTCAATCATCGTTAATTCAGTTGACTAGATTAGCGACTGGTCTGGTGAATGCCATGTGGCCGAACTCTGGTTAATGAAAATGAAGGAGAAGCCTGCTGTGGGAGTGAAGAGGGCTTAAAGGTTTCCTCCATAATAAAAAGGGATCGTGTGTGAAAACATGCTTTTTCTACATTGTCTTCTGTTGTGAAGTCTGAAACATATAATAAAGAAGTTTTCTTTTTTTGAATTTTGTCTTTCCCGCTCTCCTATAAGTTTCTTGAAATGAGGAAGGGTAACTTATTCACATTGGTAACGCCACTCTGTATTCTTCCACCACAACCCTAAATATGGTATTTGAGGCTCAAATGACTGGAATCCCCTTTTGGAAGCCTTCACAGATACCCAATAATGCGAATATCTTCCTCCTCTGTGTTCCCTCTATATTCTGTTCATATTTGAATAGTAGTTGGGTACCAAAGTGGATCAAGTGCTGGCTCTAGAAACAAATTGCCTGTGTTTAAATATGGATTCACCCAATTTTCTTTTCTTGTCTATACCCCCATTTCCTATTCTCCAAAATAAGGCTATCTATAGACTATCATTTATGATTCATGTGAGGATGATGTGTATCAACTATTATAAATCATTTAAAATCATGCCTGACATATAGTAAATTCTTATTAGAGTTATAATAATTCTGTTATGACACCTGTATCATTTTAATTCAATTAATTGTTTACATATCTGTTTTCCCTGACAAAATTGTGAGAGTCGATTGAGCTGGGATTCTTTGTTTTCCATTTCCCCACTGGCTAGCAAACTACCTGGTGCATAGCAGGTGTTCTGAGAATGTTTTCTTAGCTGAGGCATGAAAAACAGGAAGGAAGAAAGGCAAAAAGGAAGGAAGGAAGGAAGAAAGGAAGCAAGGAAGGAAGGAGGGAGGGAGAAAAGGAAGAAAGGAAGAAAAGAAAGGAAGGAGGGAAGGAAGGAAGGAGGGAGAGAAGGAAGGAAGGAAGGAGGGAGGGAGGGAAGAAAGGAAGGGATGAAGAAAGGAAGGAGGGAAGGAACGAGGGAAGAAAGGAAGCAAGGAAAGAAGAAAGGAAGGGAGGGAGGGAGGGAAAGAAGGAAGGAAGGGAGGGAGGGAGGGAAGAAAGGAAGGAAAGAAAGAAGGTAAAATGTTTGTATTGTTTTTGTGTTCCTTGTTCCCTTGGGATGGGGGAGAATTTAATGGTATGTAAAGTTAATCTGGTTACCAGTTTCCACCCAGTGTCTTAGAGCCCAAATCTGTCCTGATCCTCTCAAAGCCACCTACTGAGAAGGCTTAGTTAGCTATGAAGGCCTGTCATTTCTCTACTGTACAAATGATGCTTTCAGCTGGACCATGCCATCATGAGACAATGATCTCTATATTAGGGTTGTGCGAAACCCACGGACATAGTGAGCCATCTGAGGCCTCTGACAACATCTCCACTGTGTGGGCCCCACAGCCAGTCCGGAGCCTCAGAGGAACTGATTATACTGAAGAGACTGGCCCTCCACAGAGCATAGAATTCTCCCTGACACAACAGGCCACACAAAATGATCATATTCATGAGGGCCACACAATCTTACTTGTCTGAGTCTGAGAGCTCACCCCCCACCTGGATGATTACGCATTTGGTTTATAGCCTTTTAGACACTTCATAACAGAAACTTGAGGATCAGCCAGACTCCTCTCACAGGAAGTAGTTATCAAGCAAGTTCCCCCAACACATCAAAACAATGAGAATAGATCAGGCTTGGTGGATTTACAGTGAGCTATCTAGTCTTTTGATACTGTTTAAAATTGTTTGGGAATCTTTGAAAGCAAATTCCAGAGTTGTGGCCTAGTTCAGGAATGCAAGCAAGCCCATGAAAGCCCATCAGTTAGAAAACGTATTCCTTTGTTGTTCTGATACTGGTGGAAATGACAGCTTCTTAATTGTGTAAAGCTGAGTAACTTTGCACAAATCAAAGAGAACAATCACCTTTTTGAAGACAATTGCAACTCAGATTTCTGTAGAGTATCTGCAGTAATTTTTCATTCCTTGCTATTTCGTCTACATTCTTCTCACAATCCTGGCATTGTGAGAAGCTAATTCCAACCTCCTCAACGAAAATCACTTCCCTGTTCTGATCTCAGTTTAAGTTATTTATCACTTTTAATGTTTCCAAACCATCCTGTTCTATTCCTACAACGTAATTACAATTTGTAATTGAATTTATAATCTGGGTGTTTGTTTAAAATCTATCTCTTCTGGCCGGGTGCAGTGGCTCACACCTGTAATCCCAGCACTTTGGGAGGCTGAGGCAGGTGGATCACTTGAGGTCAGGAGTTTGAGACCAGCCTGGCCAACAGGGTGAAACCCTGTCTCTACTAAAAATACAAAACTTAGGTGGGTAAGGTGGCACGCTCCTGTATTGAACCTGGAAGGCAGAGGCTGCAGTGAGCCAAGATTGCACCACTACACTCCAGCGTGAGCGGCCGTCTCAATAAATAAATAAATAAATAAAATAAAAATAAAATTTATCTCTTCTACTATTGCCCTGAGAACCCCACCACAAATAAAGATCACTTGGAAGTCTTTCTAAAATAAAAATTCCTGATGCCATACTAGAATTTCAGAATCATAATATCAAGAGGTTGGTCGCAGGCATTTTTAATTGACACTAAAGTTTACAGACCATTTTAATGAAGCTTAAGCTTTCTGAGGGCAGAAGTCATGTTAATTGTGCTGAACTCTGTTATTCCAGTGCCTGGCACATACAAGTTCATAACGAATTCTTTTTAAGTAAATAAAAATTTTAGTATCAAAAAGACAATTATTCTTTTTAGAGAGAAACTGAAAGACAAAAATTGAAGCACGCTGCAATGACACACATATTTAAACCTAAAAATAAAGAATTTTTTTTGTAAATACACTTTACTGCATGTAAAAGGACTTATAACCTTCTAAGCTGAAACTCCTGGGTTTTGGTCAAGAAGATAATATAGTGGGAAATAAATTGATTTTGCAACCCTGTGGACCTGACTCTGCCACTCACTAGCTATGTGACTTGCCAATTTATTTGAGCTTTAGTACTGGCATTTTCATCTATAAAAATAATAGGTATGTTAAAATGTAATCGTGAGTATACAATTAACATAAGAAAATATAAACATAGAGGTGGCATTACACAGGGATTTAAAGAACAGTCAATGAATGATAGTATTTTCCTGCCTGTCCTTGCTTTAAGCAAATTGTTTTAAAAACAACCAGGGAACACTTCGGCAAGTAGTCAGTATCTCTCTGCCCTTTAGTCATCATTCTTAGTAATGTTTAGGAAGCTGCAGGTCTTAATTGAAATAAAACAAGTAATGAATCCAGCCCTGAACTTGAATTGGCAGAATGTGTTTTCTTGATTATCTCCATTTTAGGAATATGCATGGTTTAAAACTCAATGTGCAAAAGATCTGATTTGAAATCTGAGACTGGGGCTGGGAAGATTCAACCGCAGAGAGAATTTTTGGGTGGGGATTGAAATCTCTTGCTAATTTGTGATGACGTTTTCTTGAAAACCAGAAGACACTTCATTTACAAAAGAGCAACCAACAGGCAAATTCAAAACTGCAAGAAATTCCATTTTATCTATATTTTAATAATTTAAATATGAATAATATCCAGCAATGGTGAAGGAATAGAGAAGAAATGAATTTTTTTTTTTGCTCTTGCTTAATTCCTTGGAGAAGACATTCTAATTGTTTTTGCTCTTTTACTGGGAGGGAAAAAACAAAAAAAGATGAGACTTGAAAGGCATAAGAAAGCTTTGGCAACTCCATCTTTTCCAGCTGTGTTAACAAACTTCTGTGAAACAGATGGGTAACTGGCTAAAATCCTCTAACTGCCAACTCTCTTAATCAATGACACTTCCCAGCACTGTGAAATCTATAGTAAAATTAACCCTCCCATCACTGTTTCAGGAACATCTGGGCTTTGTGACGTCTTGTTCACTTTCACTACAACTATTAAAAGGAAATTCATTTCAATAGCTCTTATCCTTTCTTGGTGAGATTTCCTCTTTTCTTTGTAGATACTGATAGCAAAGTCAGTCGTAGAGCTTTTCTTAATGAATCCCTGTCACTTTGGAATGGATGCTCTCTGCACTGACATGTATTTTAGACGTTAAGTAACACTTCATTATAGGTACTTGCTAAGTAAGAGAAATTATAATGCTCACAATAGACACGTTTCTTTTTTCTTTTTCTTTTTTTTTTTTTTTTTGAGATGGAGTCTCGCTCTGTGGCCCAGGCTGGGGTGCAGTGGCACAAACTCGGCTCACTGCAACCTCTGCCTCCCGGGTTCAAGTGATTCTCCTGCCTCAGCCTTGCTAGTAGCAGGGATTACAGGCATCTGCCACCACACCCAGCTAATTTTTTTTTTTTTTTTTTGGTATTTTTAGTAGAGACGGGGTTTTACCGTGTTAGCCGGGATGGTCTCCATCTCCTGACCTTATGATCCGCCCTCCTTGGCCTCCTAAAGTGCTGGGATCACAGGCATGAGCCACTGCACCCGGCCTGAATACATAGGTATTATACAACAATTTTCATAAATATTCAAGTACAAATGATTGTTGATAATTCAATCTGTAGGCTTCCCATTCTTTCTCTTTTGGTGGAATTCCCTGTCTTTCTAACCTCACCTCAGCATATGGTGAGATTAAGGGATGTATTATATATGCAGCAGTTGCACACATTGTCATTTAGTTCATAATTATCTGTACATTACACTGTGGGAGAGGCTTTAATGTGAATATACTGGAACTGAAACTGGAACTTGGAAGAAAAATTGGGTGACCAACTTGTCACCATTTGCCCAGGATTGTCCTGGTTTTAAAACTGAAAGTCTAGCATCCCGAGAACCTCCTTGGTCCTAGGCAAACTGGGATACTTGTTCACCAAAATTAATGATGGTAGCATCTTTGTTTTGTAAAACTTAAAAATTTAAGGCCAAGTTAATGTAGTTATGAGTATTTGTCCCAAATAAAGTATCAGAAAGTTAAACATAGAATGAATGCTTACTTGAGTAACTATAAGATTCATTTCAGTTTGAGTTGATAACTAGAAAGTAAATCCTATTTGACTATTCTATTGGAAAATGCTACTGTCTTCATAAACATTCTTATTTTATTTCCCTGTTGAGTTTTTCATATGTAAAAGCAGAAACTGAGACACAAATGTCAGAGCATTGTGAAGTGACATTCCTAATGTCCAGAGTTTCTGACCAAGTTTCAACAAATACCTGGGGTTAATAACTATTAAAATAAATGCTGCTTTTCCCTTCTTAAGAAAGATTCAACCACAGAAAGGGATTTCACTGGGCATGTTTAGGTGGCTTCCTATATAACCTTACCTCCAGACTTTTATCTAGAACCAGTGATAATATCTCGTTCCTTCTTCTAGTACCTGGTTCTCTAAGCTTAGTTTCTTTAGTATTAATGATCATGAAAGTAATTATCCTCTATTTAAAAACTAAGCAAAACTTATTCAGAATTTCGAGATAATAATGTTAGAGTTTTGTGTGAATAGATGTCCAACAGATTTTATCTCTTATCTTTGTAGTATGACTAAAAAGTAATTATTAATCCTATTTGGCAGGTGAGAAAACTCAGAGATAGAATTTGAACTCTGGTCTTATTACGTTAATACTAAAAGCAGACTGTAGTGAATTCCAAGGTTGCTTATGACAAACATAGAAAATTTGAGTCACCAAAAAACCTTTTTATCATAGAACTGCCTCTCTTCTCCCAGCCACACTTTAGCTGTCAGACCTAATGAAAAGAATTGCCAGGTAACGAGAGGCCAAGAAATCATTTTGGCTCTATAATTTTAAATGAGTTAGAAATGGTCACACTGTTTGAAGGACATGAGTCTGTGTTTTAGTGAAACCCTTCGGGGGAATCTGGTTTTCTTATGAGTTGTTGCAAGAACCTTCCATACTTTATCAGCTCATGAACCCCTTAAGTCTTGTTTTATAATAGCGTAGGCTAGTTGGCAGGTTAGTTAGCCATCCACTATCAAAACTTCACTCACAAGAATCCTCATAATTCAGTAGTGTTCACTCCTAGCTCTGCATCAGGAAGATCTGCAGAAATTTGAAAACAAAAACAAGTTCTTGGACCCATCCCAGAGCTACCAGACCTATTGAGTTTAGAGGTGCCCATTACAGTTTCAAAAGAATCAGTGGTGATTCTGATGCCTACTTAAAGTTAAGGGCTGATGAATGCTTCATGAAATATATAGTTTTATACTAAATAAGAATCTGGAAGTGAAGTCCATATTTAGACGATTTAATTTATATTCATATTAGAGGTCATTTGGCCTAATTTGTCAGCTGTCTACATCATCTGGTTAGCTCCTGTCACTCTTATTTCCATTCCTCTTCATCATCTTAAAATACTCTGGATGCTCTGTGATAATCAAAAGAGGTTTCTTCATTCTTGAAGTAGAACTCAACAGCTTCTTCCTTCTTAGCAAAGAAAGCAAGGAGATTGTCTTCAGTGAATGGAAGGGCAGTGGGTGGTGAAAATGTGCAGGGGGCAGCGATTCTGGGTCCTTGCTCAGCTGTAAGAGCTGGAACTCAGCCAGGAGGGAAATTCGCTAACGTTCCAGATTTGACCTATGAGCCCTGCGTGGGCAAGGAGGGATACCCGTATTTAAATACTGTGGCTTTCCTTGTACACAGCCTTTAAACACGGTACTCAGAAGCTCAGCAGAGAAATCCCACTTTAGAATTTAAATTAAGAACAGGAGCTTTAACTTAACTCTTGAGTAAAAGCAGAAATTCAGTTATATTGTCATCACGTTCTAACTATGGCTGGAGAAATGTCTTTTGATGCTATGTAGGTATCAAATGTAAATCAATCAAAGCAGTGCATAAATTACTAGTCCTAAGGCATCACTCTGATAAGATAATGTTCAAGAGAAATAATGAGAATAAAAATAATATTATGTGAATAATAATGGTATTAACACCTAATATTCCCCAAATCCTTACTGTGGTAGCCCTTGTTCTAAACACTTTATGTGCATTATATCAGTTTTTCTGATTACTATATGGAGTTAATATTACTATCTCCATCATAAACATGAGGATCTTGAGACTCAGAGAGTTCAAGACACTTATCTCTAAGGTCACACAACAGGGGAGAGTCAGAGACAGGATTCAAATACAAATTTATCTCACTTAAAATGTTTGTAATTTTATTTCTTTCACTTGCTCCCAAAAGATCATGTTTTAGCAATCATGAATATCAAGGAAATAGCTCAAAAACTTACTGCAATGCTGAGAGAATTTTCAGTATGAATAATTTTCTTAGAACTCACCCAAGATAGAGTTATTATGAAATTACCAGAAAGACCTGTCACTGGCCATTCAGAAACATGGAACCCAAGAGAATATTATACCTCAAGTCTTGCATGTTATTAAACTCTCAGTTATTCAGCTATTATTCATTTTCTGTGTGGGTTCCAACACTAAGCAATCATTTTCTTCCAGCCTTTTTTTTTTTTCTCTAAGAGATAGCCTCTCAATTTGAAGGGGAGTATGTTTTTCAAGTCAGCTTTTTATGTCTGTGTGAGATTACTTGCATCGTCTCAGTTCTCTAATAAACAGAATTAATAGTATTGGGATGAGCTTCTAACAAATTCCAAACAATATGCTTCTCTGCACAATAACTCTTCTCTGACAGCTCACCAAGATGGTGCATTTAACGGTTCCATAAATTTGTGTAATGGTAAACAAATGACTAATAAATGTCTGGATGTTCAATGAAAACATTCAAATGAACATATTGCAGAAATAAATAAATGGCCATTAAAAGCTTAACTGCCATACATGTTAACTGGGAAATTATAGTGGTTTGGGAAAACATACAGATGGACCAGTTATTAATGACTGTGCTTTTTAAAATGGATGCCTATTCAGCAACATAAATAGGACCTAAGTCCACAGAGGAAGTCTCTCAGCTTCTGGCAATAGCTATGATAACCTTATAATAATCAAATAATAAAACCACAAACTTCCAGTGAGTTTCATCAAGTTGTTTATTCTGCCCCTTTAATTCCTTTGGGCTATAATTTTTAAAAGTGTGTTTTATATCTCTACTGGAGCCAATTCAAGATGTTCCCCTGATAATAAGTTTCACTGCTTTAGAAGTTTAATAAATATGTATTGAATAATAATATATCTCCCCCCTTTCCATCATTTAATCAGCTGTCACATCTAAATTCTCTATCATCACTCTTGTATCCATGTATGTCCGATACACCAGATTAGTGTCCTATCCCTGCTCACCAAAGAATTTTTGATAGTCTTGTAATTGATGCACTCCTTTCTTCTTATTTATTTATTTTCAACTTTTAGACTCAGGAAGTACATGTGCAGTTTTGTTACCCAGGTATGTTGCATGATGCTGAGGTTTGGGTTATGAATGATCCTGTTACCCAGGTTGTGAGCATAATACCCAATAATTAGTTTTTGAGTCCTTGCCCCTGCTTCCTCTCCCCTCTAGTAGTCCCCAGTGTCTATGGTTGCCATCTTTATGTCTACGTGTTCCCAGTGTCTAGTTCTCACTTATAAGTGAGAACATGGGGTATTTGATTTTCTGTTCCAGTGTTAATTCGCTTAGGATAGCGGCCTCCAGGGATGCACTCCTTTCCTAAATCCTTCTCCTAATGCATCCTCTTGTTAGCCTTCCTAGGTTAAGTCTCTAATCCCATTTCTTCTCTGCTCAGAAATCACCAAAGATTTAAGACAGATTAAAATTCTAAATCCTTAGTCTGAAATAAAATATCTTTCATAATCCAACTCTAAACTATTTTTATGGGGAAATTAGGAGTCTTTAGGTTGTGAGAGGCCTACTTCAAAGTGGCTTAAGATGAAAGAAAGAGAGAGAGGAGGAGAGAAGACGGGAGAAAAGGAGAGATGCGGGAAGGGAGGAAGGGAGAAAGGAAGGAAGGAAAGAAGAGAGTTCATTTAATTTATTAATTTCAGTGTTGGCCTCAGCCACAGCCAGGTCCAAGTGCTTTAGTGACATCACGGATGATCTTGCCCTCCTTCCTTTGGCGAGGCTTCTTCATCTGTCCTGGCTTTGTTTGCAGGAAGCCTCTCCAAAGGAGAGAAAAGAAAATGGCTGCCAGCCCCTCCAGCTCCAGGTCCCATCCATAGAGCAACCCAAGGGGAAGTGATGCCTCTTGTAAAATCATGCCAACAAAATTCCAAGTCTGGTAGTCTTTCCCTGAACCAATCACTGTTGCCAGGGAGAAGAAGCACACCAGATGTTCAGGCCTAAATCAGTTACTTATCTTTAGAAACCGGTATTGGATTAGCCTTCCCCAAATTAGAAGGGCTGAGAGTAGCTAGGGATGGTTTTCCAGTGAGGTACTGTTGATATTATGAAGATATGGGTCTTGGTCAAGGAAAAGCAACAGATATCCATTATATTTTTCTATCTTTCTTTCCTCCAACTTTACCTCATACTTATTGTGGGGGGTCAAGCCAAACAAAAGTATCCATTGTTCTCTATTATCTTCTGTCAGTGTTTCCTTTCTTTATGCTGCTTTCTCTGGAATTCTAAATTTGTCAATGATAAATTAAGGATTAAACAAAAAGTTAAAATGCTAAATGTGACTGAGTTTCTAATAGGGTTACCAGACAAGCTACACGATGCCCAAATAACTTTTTGGTATAAGTGTGTTCCAAACATTGCATGGGATTACACTAAGTATTTGCTGTTTATCTGAAATTCTAACTTAACCAAGTGTCCTGTATTTTTATTTGCTAAAGCTTAGCATACTACTTTCTAAGAAAGTATATAGATTTTTCCAAATTACTTTAATCATGAGATTTATTTTTTTTTCCATAAAGTGTCCTGCATGAGTATTGCATAGAAGTTGCTTCAGGAGAAGCTACAGTATCCCACATTTCAATATGAATAAAAATGCAGCACTCTACTCCCTGTCCAGTCTCTTAACTGCGTGTGTATTTTTCTTAGCCTCTGACCTGTGGAATAAAACCATTTGCATTGATTAAAGCATTGGAAGAAGAAGGAAGGAGAGACTTGACATGCAAAAGATATTGCCCAGAAATGAAATTAATGACTTGTGAGCAAAACAAACAAAATTGGGGATTATCTCATATATTTGCCCCTGAATTGGCAATCATGACTAAGGCTGATGAAAAAAAAATAATACTCCTAAAATCCAGGGACAATTATATTATTTAAAAATTACACTTATTGTTCAATTGAAGTGTTCATACTTCTTTATTTTATGCATAACATTGAAAGCAGAGACCCACCAGCCACCTCTTAAACCATAAACTGTCATGTCAAAAAGATTCAGTAAAGGCTATTTGCACGTCATTTTAACTATCCTATAAACTAAAAGTGTGCATATGTGTGTGTGCATATGTGTGTGCGCATATGAAAAAGACTGAAGAGATCTTCCCAAAGTTGTCACTAAGAAACATATTTGTTTAAAAGAACACTGTTATGTGAGGTTTATCCTTTAACATTTTTCTCTACTTTATTGAAGCTACTTAATATCGCATCTGGAAATGGAAATATCTGAAAAGAAATGTCATTCCTTGTGGAGGGCAAGAAGCAGAAACGTGAGATAAATATGCCTCTGTTAAACGGAAGCAGGCAAAATTACTGAAGGAAAGAAACCAGACATCCCCTGGTGCTCTTTCAGACAATAATTTATAAATGCCAATGCTATCATCAAATAAATAAGAAAATATACATTCAATTGAGTTATGCATATTAAATGGAAAAGGGAGAATGTGGTATAATTAAATTGTAAGAAAAAACACATCCTTTGGCATTTTAGTTCCCTGTTTTGATTAGTAAACTCTCCTTGGTAGATAAATGTTGAGGTGACCTCTATGATTCTTCTGGACTCCTGAAGCTCCTTGATTCTAAGAGAAGAATCACTTAAATAGTTGGATACAACCGTGTAATAGGAGCTTTGAAAGTGATAGTGGGTAGAAATGCTTGCTGTAAGAATGATCAATTTTAGAAGACCTTGCTCCCTCCTCTTCCCTCTTTGCCCTATAGGCTGTGTGTTCTATTTACCACCTGCTCTTGGCCATGCCCTTCAGTGGACTGCTTTGGTTCCTCTTGAAATGATTGTTATTGTTGGGGAACTTCTAATGTGATTACAAATAAAGACAACTTAGCAAGCTTTTGATGGCCACTTTTTTTCCTTTGGAAAGACTTATTCTAATTTATTTATATTTTAATGTTCCTCTACCACTGTAGAGTACTAGGTGCTTCATCCTTTCATTAGTTACCACTCTGAAGAAGAAACAAAGTTATTTGAAAAAACAAAATCTTGTATAGAGGGACAATTACATCTTAGCAAAGAGCTTTCAAAAGTAGGATATAAGGAACTATGCTTCTAAGAGTCATAGAATAGGAGGAAGTCTCCCCTCCATTAATTCTGCACTTGATGCAAAAATTTTCTAACAGATTACAAAGTCCACAAGGGCAGGAATTATGTCTGTATCATCACCAATAGCATCATTCTTGGTAAAAAAGGAGGCACTAAATATAATTTTCTTACATGAGTTAATGAATGAATGAATGACATGGAACCTGAATTTTTTTTTATAACACAATAGATTTAAAGAAATTGGTTTTGTAAAGCAATAGCTTTAATATATTTAAGTAATTGTTGGTTATCTATGTTGTGAATTAGCAAAAACACTTTTTTAACTCCATTTATTTCATTGTTTCCAACTCTCAATTCATCTGCTTCTAATTGGCATTTCTAAGAGAGAAAACACAAAGGCATACATGTTCTCAATATAATCTCCCACCAATCATGCAGCCTTGAAACTTTTTTCTGGAATACTTAGAGCAAACAATTACTAAAAGCATTATTCCATGTTTCAAATACAACTACATGAGTTGCCACCATCAATACCTTTATTTTTCATAATGTCAAAAAAGTTTTTGCTAACATGCTAACATTAATGCATGTGCACATGTTTATTTGTAGGAATATTCAAATGAACATCATTGAGTGATGAAATTAATACACACTGGAATTAATGCTACTTTGGCTGATCCATATCAAGCTTTCCCTAGTCACTGAATTTTGGTTTTAGCATTATCACTTTTGTTTGAAAAAAAATTAAAATATTACTTTATTAGAGGAATTCTACTTCATAAACATGAGCTATAACACTGTGGTTAGTATCAGAGAAAATAATTTTTATGCTTTGTGGAAATCTGCAAACTTTATTAATTTAAGCAGATATTAAGACTATTTATAAACCATTATAAATAAAATATATAAATATTATCAATAGATTTTATTTTTTCAGTGTACCATCTATTTTCATTTGCGGAAAAAAAATGTCTGGTAATGTCAACACCTATTTTGGAGAATTTGAGGAAATATTAAAGTACGACACTGAGGTACAGAGAAAGTACCTCTCTAAAATCCAGTTGCATTCTAGTATATTTGCAACAAGGTTTATGTCTTTACAATGAATTGGTGTATTATATTTATCATATATTGGCATATATTTATTACATATTTTCATATGTTATTTATTAGCAGATGGCATGTGTTATTTATCAGTTTATTTTTTATTTTAAGAAATATTTGCTGGCTGTCTGGCATAGAAGCTCAATGATGTAAACATAGACATAAAAGACTGCCTAGAAAGGCCAGGCACGGTGGCTCACGCCTGTAATCCCAGCACTTTGGGAGGCTGAGGTGGGCAGATCACCTTGAGGTCAAAAGTTCAAGACCAGCCTGGCCAACATAGTGAAATCCTGTCTCTTCTAAAAATACAAAAATTAGCTGGGCGTGGTGGTGTGCACCTGTAATCCCAGCTACTCGGGAGGCTGAGGCAGGAGAATTGCTTGAATTGGAGAGGTGGAGGTTGCAGTGAGCTGAGATTGTGCCACTGCACTCCAGCCTGGGCAACAGAGCGAGACTGCGTCTCAAAAAAAAAAAAAAAGAAAGACTGCCCAGAACGTAACTTCACATTTCCTTTTAGTAAAGAAAACATAGCTTAAAAGTTTTAAATTTTAAAATCTCCAAATTTGTCTAATGGGGGTAAACAAAAATGAAGCAGAAAACAACCATCACCACCAAAAAATAATAATAGTAAACCAGCTGTATGCTGTGTTATAATAAGCAACCCAATAATGGACATATTTGGAGTCCCTCCGACCTGGATTAAATTACTGCTTTCCCATTTATGTCTGTGTGACAGTGGATAAATTATTTATCTCTCAGAGATTAAGTCTCTTCATCTGTAAAACAGAAATATGAATGTCTATCTCACCACAATTGTGAAAATTAAATTGGATAATAAATATAAAGTATCTGACTTTGGGACCCTCTGCGTCATTCCGCCACTCAAATTATGTAATGAATTTAATTTTTTACAATGCTCATTTTACTGAAATGAATAAATACCATTAAACATAGAGTTACCATGTGACTCAACAATTCCAGTCCTAGGTGTATACCCAAGACAATAGAAAATATATTTTCACATGAAAACTTCTATGTAAATGTTCATACATTATTCATAATAGTCAAAAAGCAGGAGAAACTCAAATGTCCATCAACTGATGAATGGATAAATAAAATGTAGTATTTCCACACAATAGAATATTTTTCAGCAATACAAAAATGAAGTACTGAAACATGCCACAACATAGATAAACCTTGACAATATTACACTGCATAAAAGAATAGAGTCAAAAGACCACATACTTTATGATTATATTTGCATGTAATGTCCAGAATAGGCAAATTTTAGAGACAGAAAGTAGATTAGCAGCTGCCAAGGGGCGAGTAGAAAGTGAATGCCAGCACAGCAAAGTCTCAGGATACGAAATCAATGTGCAAAAATCACAAGCATTCTTACACACCAATAACAGACAGAAAGCCAAATCATGAGTGAACTCCCATTCACAATGGCTTTAAAGAGAATAAAATACCTAGGAATCCAACTTACAAGGGATGTGAAGGACCTCTTCAAGGAGAATTACACACTACTGCTCAATGAAATAAAAGAGGACACAAACAAATGGAAGAACATTCCATGCTCGTGGATAGGAAGAATCAATATTGTGAAAATGGCCATACTGCCCAAGGTAATTATAGATTTAATGCCATCCCCATCAAGCTACCAATGACTTTTTTCACAGAATTGGAAAAAACTACTTTAAAGTTCATATGGAACCAAAAAAGAGCCTGCATTGCCAAGACAATCCTAAGCCAAAAGAACAAAGCTGAGGCCCATCATGCTACCTGACTTCAAACTATACTACAAGGCTATAGTAACCAAAACAGCATGGTACTGGTACCAAAACAGAGATATAGACCAATGGAACAGAACAGAGCCCTCAGAAATAATATCACACATCTACAACTATCTGATCTTTGACAAACCTGACAAAAACAACAAATGGGGGAAGGATTCCCTATTTAATAAATGGTGCTGGGAAAACTGGCTAGCCATATGTAGAAAGCTGAAACTGGATCCCTTCCTTACACCTTATACAAAAATTAATTCAAGATGGATTAAAGACTTAAACGTTAGACCTAAAACCATAAAAACCCTAGAAGAAAACCTAGGCAATACCATTCAGGACATAGGCATGGGCAAGGACTTCAAGTCTAAAACACCAAAAGCAATGGCAACAAAAGCCAAAACTGACAAATGGGATCTAATTAAACTAAAGAGCTTCTGCAGAGCAAAATAAACTACCATCAGAGTGAACAGGCAACCTACAGAATGGGAGAAAATTTTTGCAATCTACTCATCTGACAAAGGGCTAATATCCAGAATCTACAAAGAAATCAAACAAATTTACAAGAAAAAGAACAAACAACCCCATCAAAAAGTGGGCAAAGGATATGAACAGACACTTCTCAAAAGAAGACATTTATGCAGCCAAGACACATGAAAAAATGCTCATCATCACTGGCCATCAGAGAAATGCAAATCAAAACCACAATGAGATACCATCTCACACCAGTTAGAATGGCAATCATTAAAAAGCCAGGAAACAACAGGTGCTGGAGAGGATATGGAGAAATAGGAACACTTTTACACTGTTGGTGGGACTGTAAACTGGTTCAACCATTGTGGAAGACAGTGTGGCGATTCCTCAGGGATCTAGAACTAGAAATACCATTTGACCCAGCCATCCCATTACTGGGTATATACCCAAAGGATTATAAATCATGCTGCTATAAAGACACATGCACACGTATGTTTATTGCAGCACTATTCACAATAGCAAAGACTTGGAACCAACCCAAACGTCCATCAATGATAGACTGGATTAAGAAAATGTGGCACATATACACCATGAAATACTATACAGCCCTAAAAAAGGATGAGTTGATGTCCTTTGTATGGACATGGATGAAGCTGGAAACCATCATTCTCAGCAAACTATCTCAGGGACAAAAAACCAAACACTGCATGTTCTCACTCATAGGTGGAGATTGAACAATGAGAACACTTGGACACAGGAAGGGGAACATCACACACCGGGGCCTGTCGTGGGTTGGGAGGAGTGGGGAGGGATAGCATTAGGAGATATACCTAATGAAAATGATGAGTTAATGGGTGCAGCACACCAACATGGCACATGTACACATATGTAACAAACCTGCACGTTGTGTACATGTACCCTAGAACTTAAAGTATAATAAAAAAAAAAAAAAAGAAGAAGAGAGGGAAGTGCATGTGGCTATAAAAAAGGCCAACATGAGGGATCCTGGTAATGATGGAATTGTTCTGTATCTTGACTATATCAATATCAATATCCTGGTTGTGATACTGTACTACAGTTTTATAGAATGTTACCACTGGGGAAAACTCGGTAAAGGGTACAGGAGATCTCTCTGTATTTTTTTTATAACTGCATATGAATCTATGGTTATTTCAAAATAAAAGTTTTAATTAAAAACACACACACACACACAAATAAAATTAAAAAAAAGAAAGTGAATGCCAGTGGGATCAGGATTTCTTTCTCGGGTGATGGAAATGTTCTGATCACACCTCAGCTCTATGGACAATATGTTATTTATGGTGAATATTATTAATATTCACAGCAAATAATCATTTTAAAATCTGCATTCATCAAAGCAGGCCAGGGGATTCAAAAACCATGCAACAACAGGTATTAAAATTTCCTTTTTAAAAAAATCCATCAGGAAAAAATTACAGTTATTAGTTAGTTCTTTCTCCATAGATATATTCAGCAAAGCATAAGTCACCTCTCAAATCACACAGTCATTTGAAACTAAATAAAATCATGTATTGCAAAAGCAGATAGGAGTAGCTTCTTTGGAGACAAAAAGGGCACTTCTTTCACCTTTGCATGAAAATGTTCCAAAATATGGAGATGACTCAACTTGCGTCTCCTGAAACATTTTTCTCAATCCCAAATGTCACATATCATTTCCTTTGTCCAAGGCCCTGACATGGGCAGATTATAGGGAAACCTGAAAGCCTTAGTAAGTGCCTGTGTCTGCCTGCTTCACTGGAAGCTATCCTGTGGTGGGGGGAAGCTTTGCCCGTTAACATCACTTTCACTCAGTCATTTCTATAACCCTGTGAGGTAGATGTTCCTGTTTCATGTATGAGCCAAGAACTCAGACATGGGATATTACCTGCCAAAAAACACCTAGTTAGGAGCTGTCAAAGGCAATATTCAGACCCACGCCAGACTAGAAGGAATAGCTTCTCCCCACAGCACTGTTGTTAAGGTAATTCGGTTTAATTGTATAGCTGAAAAGGAGAAGAATCATTATAAAGTAGTGGCCAAGAGGATAGACTGAGAATCAGACTGCCTGGATTTGAAATCTTTGCCATTTTCTACTTGAGAACTTAATTTCCAGTGCCTCAATTTCGTCAACTTGTAAAACAGGCCTAATGATGCATTTCTCTCATAGGGCTGTTATAAGGATAAAATTCATTCATTCATTCATATGAATGAAAATCATACATTCAAATATATGTTGAATGAATTTATTTTTGATATATATTTGAGTATATTTTACTGAGCACCCATAATGTGTGAGGAACTATTTTAGATACTAGGAATAAAGTGGTAGCCAAAAGAAAGAAAAAGGGCTAAGATTCTTAGATTCCTATTCTCCTTTTTTCAGCACTTTAATGGTAGAAGGCATACAATAAATGAAATAAATACAATATATAGTGTATTAGATGTCAATAGGTGCTGTTAACAGAGAAGACTTAAGGAGGAAAGGGGTAAGACATGAAAAGTACGGTAGCATAGGTAATGAAGGTAACAGGGTGCCTGTCAGAGTCAAATTAGAAAATGTTATTGTAATTAAGAACAGAAAGGCCTGTTTCAAATTTGTCACACAAGAGCACATCCATAACCTTATGATGCCACTGATTCCAGGACAAAAAACAAACAAAACCAAAACACTGTGCAGAGAGACAACTACAAAGGATGAATTGGGGTGGCTTCTGCCTTTCAATTGGATCCAAAGAAAAGTCCTTCCAGGAGTGATATAGGTCAATTCTTCAAAAAGCTGGCCCCTGAGTGTTCTCAGATTGTGAGCTCTTAATTTCCAAAGTTATCTTCGGGTACTACTAGAGGGAAGAGAAGAAAGGCTGGACATTCATCTGGGCAAAGCTCACCTCTCCGGCAAGTTATTCCTACTGGCTCTGTCAATATTCAATATTGGGGCACTGGGTAGAGGTATCTTGATGGCATTTCCTAAGCTCTTATACTCTCAAGAGGGTGTAGGTACCGCTAGGTTAACTTCTGACTACAAACTTGTTTTGCTGCTGCATTGGTTACTCTCTAGCTGAAAAACAACAACAACAAAACATCAGAGGGTTATTCAGCAAACAGGGTGCCATGTAGATTTCTTCTTTCTTTCAATAGGAATTAGGAAGAGAGTATATAGCTTGAAGGAGCAAACAGGAATTCTTAAGAAGCAGTTTTCAAACTGAGATGCACATTGAAATAATCTGGGCAATTTCAAATTAGTTCAGCCACTATAGAAAGCAGTTTGGAGATTTCTCAAAAATAGTCTACGAACTCTTTTTCAAAGAACTTATACAGAACTACCATTAGACCAAGCAATCCCATTACTGGATATATATCCAAAGAAATATAAATTATTCCGCCAAAAAGGCATATGCACTCGTACATTCATTACAGCATTATTGATAATAGCAAAGACAAGAATTAACCTAGATGCTCATCAATGGTGGACTAGATAAAGAAAATGTGGTATATACATATTATGGAATATTATGCAACCCTGAAAAGAATGGAATTATGTCCTTTGTGGCAACATAGATGCAGCTGGAGGCCATTATCCTAAGTGAATAAAGCAGGAACAGGAAATTACTTACCACACGTTCTCACTTATAAGTGGGAGCTAAACATTGAGTACCCATGGACACAAAGAACGGAACAATGAACGTTGGGGCCTACTTGAGAGTGGAAGGTGGTAGGAGGATGAAGGTCAAAAAACTACCTGTTGGGTACTGTGCTCACTGACTGGTGACAAAATCATTTGCACACCAAACCCCAGTGACCTGCAATTTACCCATGTAACAAACCTGTACTTGTACCCCCTGAATGTAAAATAAAAGTTGAAAAAGAAAAAAAAAAATACAGTGATACTTGGGTTTTCTCCCCAAATATTCTGATTTAATTGGTCCTGAATGTGGCCTGGACACTGGATTTTTGTCAGAACTCCCTAGGTTATTTTTGTGGGTAACCAAGACTGAAAATCACTGATCTGGAATAAAGATTAAAGTAAATGAACACCTGTGGTAGAAGACAACTTTAACTTGTTAACGGATGAAAGACTTAGACAACAAGTAATGTACAGTAAAGCAAGGGGAGGATAGAGAGGGAAGTTCCTGGAAACTAATGTGAGAACAATTAAGATAAAGAAACCTTAGCTGCATGGAAATGCCGTGATTACATTAATGCAAATCTTCCTTTATGTATTTTAAATAACCACGATGGTTGGTTTGCATATGCATGATTGTTTTAATACATTCTTCTTTAAAAAAATTAATGTTACTGAGTACAATATTTTTTTTTGACACATTTAACCATAAGTGACAGATAGAATAACACCTCTCCTGTCCCCAAGATATTCACGTCTAATCCCTGGAACCTGTGAGCATGTTTTCTTACGTGGCAAAAGGGACTCCGTAGATGCAATTAAGTGTTTTAACATATGGAGATTATTCAGGATTATCTAGGTGGGCCAAATGTAGTGTCTTTGCATGAAGGAGACGAGCAGGTCAAAGTCAGAAAAAGGAGATGTGACGATGAAAGCAGGGGATAGAGTGACACCTCTCAAAGTGGAGGAAGGGCTGCGAGGCCGAGGAACGCAGATGGCCTCTAGAAGCTGAAAAAGGCAAGAAAATGGATTCTCTGCTGTAGCCTTTAAAAGGGATGCAGCCCTACTGACACCTTGAATTGAGCCCTGTAAGGCTCATTTTGGACTTCTGATCAACAAAATGTAAGATAATAAATGCGTTGTTTTAAGCCACAAGATTTGTGGTGCTTTCTTACAGCTATAATAGGAAACAAATATCCCATGCCTTTAGAAAGACCAGCTCTTTATGGACTACAAAGCTATCGCTATACTTCCAAAAAAGCATCCACCTATTTTGTAGCTAATAATTTAATTGCAAGCACAATACTCAGGAGGAAATAGACAAAAGAAATGCTAGCTTAGCCAGGCAACCCTATAAAATGCTGGCAAAAGTCCAAACATCTTAGTTATTGTAGAAAAGCTCAGGACTTGGATTTAATGGAGCTACTTAAGATAAAATACACCTGGAAACAAATTCTGGGTCATTATTGTTAACTTACCAAACATGCTAAATCTCCCGCAGGTATTCGGACCATAGCAGAAGAGCTCTGTACTACTGTCTCTCAAATGCCTTCACAGTGGAATTCCTTGAGGAGTTCTTAAATATTTCAATGCCTAGGCTACACCCCAGACAAATTAAATCTGAAACGCTAGGGGTGGGACTGAGAAATCTCTGTTTTAACAAGTCCTCCCTAGGAATGGTTCTCATCATTAATGACTTTACTGATCAGTTCAGGATGTTGTTAAATATATCCAAGGTCTGTGTTTTTAACAAACACCCAGGTGATGCCAATGACAATGACTTTGAATGGCAAGGTTATGTAGTGCCTTTTTTTTTCGCATGAACCTTTCCCCAGTTAACCAGTAACTCAGAAAGGGTTTAAATCAAAAACTTATAGATCATTGTATTGGAGTTGCCGGTGGAAAGGCAAGCATCACTGTATTTAGCTCTGCTTTTCTTTGTCTATTTTGCATATTGCCTAATATTAAAATCATCAGTTTTCAGCTCCCAGATATTCATTACAACTAAAAGGCAAGAATTTTTTTTTTTAATCTTACATGATGCTGGGGCATATAGCATTGGAGAATCTCCAACTTATTTTTCTGTTCATTTTGTTCTGTCTCCCTCAGTATATTGAACAGAGTTTTTGTTACTAAAACAAAACTCATTCATTGTATTCCAAGTGACAATACATAATACAGGAAATGAAAAGCTTATACAAACATTGGATGGCTGGGGAAGCTGCTGCCTGATTTCCTGGCATCAAGAAGTATAAGATGTAAGAGATGTGGCTAATATTCTCAGGTGCCTGTGGAGCCCATGTGCATGATCTCCAGGAATCTGCTGAGAATCAGCTATGAATTTCAGGACCCTCAGGAGAGTTCCCCTCAATATCTGCTTCCTACAGCATGGAAGCACCACTGCACTGCTCTCCTCTACTCTCTGCCCATGTATCTCTTTGCAATTGCAGCTACATGGAGTTAGCCTCTATGGAGAAACAGAAGAGGAAGATGTAATTCTTTTCCTCCAGGCTTTCCCACTTTAAGACAGGTGTCAGACACACACAAGCAACTATGATAGACAGACTTAAAGTTCACTACCTGTGATGGTTAATTTTATGTGTCAACTTGATTGGCTTAAAGGATGCCCAGATAGGTGGTTGAACATTATTTCTAGGTATGTCTGTGAGGACACTTCTGGAAGAGTTTAGCAATGTGAATCGGTAAATTGAGTAAGACCTGTTCTCACCAATGTGGGCAGGCATCATCCAATTCATTGAGGGCCTGAATAGAACAAAAAGGCAGAGGAAGGGTGAATTCTCATGCTCTCTCTTTAAGCTGGGGCATCATCTCCTCCTCTCTTTGGACATCAGAGATCTCGGTTCTCAGGCCTGAGGACTCCAGGACTTACACCAGAGGGTCACATCCTCTAGTTTTTGGACAGCAGATCTTGGGACCTCTTAATCTCCATAATTGCATAAGTCGATTCCCATAATAAAATTATTGATATCTCTATCTATGTATCTTTATATATCCTATTGATTCTATTTTTTTTGAAAAACCCAACTAATTCACCCCTGTTATACTCTAGCTCAAAGGCTTAAAAAGCTACGCATGTCAAAAAGAAAGCATCAGGCATTATGTAAGACACCGGATGTCATTCAGATTTGACTAATTCGAGATCTTATGAAACACTGCATTTTATCAGGTCATCTACTACCATCCTCCTATTTCTTTAAAAGTACAAGAAACTGAGCTCATCAAAAATACTGAAACAGAAAAAAGAAAACAAACAAAGCATTTAAGTTTAGGCAAAGGCTTAGGTCCACAGTGTTTATCCAGGATCTCATCTTAGTCAATATTAAATCATACACTGCGAGTGTTCAGAGTACCCACAAATAGAGCAGGGATTATGCAGCTGCAGAGCAGCATGCACGAGTTTTTCTTTTACTCAATATGTGTGTATTGGACATTTTTAAAAATAATAATAGCTACCACTATTTAGTATATCACTTGTTACCTACATTACTTCATTTTTTACTTCACACTCTAAAAGTTATCTATCTATATGTCTATAGAGCCTGTGATGTTACCCTAAGCTATGTTGTCTCACATAACATACGAAAAAGTTCTAGTGTACATTTATCATGTATGTTGTTATTCTTAACAACAAATAAAAAACTATTCATAAATTATGTTAATAAGTACATTATTTACATATTTTACTGTATTTAACACCTCTATTCAAATTTTTATGTAGGCTGTATTGATTTTTCTTCTAAGCAATTATTTTTAAAATGCTGTTTTTAATGGACAAATCATAATTGTATACATTTATGGGTACAATGTAATATTTTGATATACATGTACAGTGTGAAATGATTAAACCAAGCTAATGTATTCTTCACCTTGCTCACCTATCTTTTTTTTATAACAATGAAACATTTGAATTTTACTCTTTTAGTTACTTTGGCATACTTTTTGTAATATTTAAATTATTTTACTTCATAATGACATAAAATATCATTTAGTGTTGCTCAGAATATCCAGCTCCTTGCTGGGATTGGACAAATGATTACTAACAATAACTCTCGAATAACTTACTATTATTATTCTTACTACTATTTATTAATAATAAATGGGTAGTTTGCTTTCAGCCAATGAGACACTATATGAGCAGATTCTCAAACGGCTTTTATTTAAGTTTGATCATCTTGTTTTTTAGAAAGTCCTTCAAATGTAAAAAGAGGTTAATCTTTTTATTGAAAAGTCTCAAGGAGAAAAACAGCCCCGAGAATGTGAGTTTTCTCTGCAGTAGAGGTATTCCAGAATTTAGTATTTTGGAGGGATTTCTGTGAAATGAACTGAGCATCTCTTTAGATTGAAGTGTATAACATAGCCTCCGTGCAGTGAGAATGTTTTCATGCTTCCCAGCTGTTCCAAAACTCAAGCTACAAAATACAGTAACAGATGGGAAGAGCCCCTCAAGAGCATCTTTGGACTTACAGGAGTTAACGTGTCTCCATGCTAAACCTGCCTGTTAGTAAATTCAGGACCAGTTCTCCTAGAGTTAAAGAAGCTTAGGATGCTATTAAAAATGAGTGCACCATGGAGGATTCATTGGAAAAAACTATTATATTTAATTAAGTATTCTGGTTATCTAAGCCTCCCACTCACACAGTAAAAGTGGTTTTTGGAAGCTTCAATGGCCAATAATTGGCTTGTAGTTGGAAAAATAAATGAAGTCCAAATGCTTTTTGGAAACAGAGGATTAAGCCCATAGTTATTGACTATGTTGAGACATTCACCACTCCAAAGAAAATGAGTAAGGTAAACAACACAGATGAGTGTCAATACAAACAGCAAATTGGTGATCAAGATGGCATGGACAGGCTAAACAGAGCCCTTGTCTTCTGCATCTAATTATGTTCAAATAGTTCTTTTTTTGCTTTTTTTTCTTGAGATGGAGTCTCGCTCTGTCGCCCAGGCTGGAGTGCAGTGGCGCGATCTCGGCTCACTGCAAGCTCTGCCTCCCGGGTTCACACCATTCTCCTGCCTCAGCCTCCTGAGTAGCTGGGACTACAGGCACCTGCCACCACGCCCAGCTAATTTTTTTGTGTTTTTAGTAGAGACGGGGTTTCACCATGTTAGCCAGGATAGTCTCAATCTCCTGACCTCGTGATCCGCCCCCCTCGGCCTCCCAAAGTCAAATAGTTCTTAAAGGCAAACAATGGAAACCCAGACTAGATAAACTGAAGTGGTGTGGAAGTATTGCAAAGTTGCAGAGGTTTCTAAAAAATGGGTATTCTGATTCATATTTAAAGGCAAGGATACCATCTTTGCAATGAACTATATAACTGAACTCAGAAACAGGATCTAATAAATAAGCACTTTCATCTTTGGTTTCCTGTTTTCTTCATTTTAAAATTATGTTCTGATTTTCATGGTCTATAGAAAATCCACACTTTGTAATACCATATCATTTACCATTTGACAGTACTTTTTTTTCTTGTCTATTGGTGTTATCTTCATGGTCAATCAATGTTTGTATAAATTCTCCATAAGAACAGGAAGACTGTATTTGTTTTCCTCTCAAAAGCAAAACGGCAGACATTTGGTACTTATCTAAATTCATCCTGATGCAAATCAGAGGTTTTCACAATATTAAACTTTCACAATCCCCTGCAAAGAAAGAACATAGATGACATCTGCATCTCTGTGTATGTTGTGCACTTACTCCTCTCCTCCTCTCCTCTTAGCTTTTTTTCCCATTAGGCTCATATAGCATAAAACAGACTCATATTCCACATTTTCCTGACTGGGGATTGTGACAATTGACTATTGTAAGCCAAACTGACTGAAGCTTTAAATTCTGTCTTGGATTTTCCAGTATGTGAGATAACACAAATTATCAAATGCAGAAATCAGTACATTATTATCAGAAAAAAAGTTCTAAACATACACACACAAATTATTCTAATAAAATAATTTGTTAGGTGCATGCAATAGATAAACTAGTGCAGTAGTTCCCAGCCTTAAGTGTGCATCAATAATACCTGGAGGGCTTGTTAAACCACAGATTGTTTCATCCTGCCACAAGAATTTAATTCAGAACTGGGGTTGGTCTTGAGAATTTGCATTTTTAACACATTTCCAGGTGATGCTGATGCTGCCTGTCTGGGTACCAGACTCTGAGAGCTGTTTTTCTATATAAACACTCTAGTACTCCAGATCCCTTCTTCAAGGCCAGTGTGCCCATCCCGCAACCCCCAGGTGCTGGTAGTATTGGCTGCTGGCCACTCACAGCTGTGATGCTTATTGGAAATTGCTCTCAGGCTCAGTGAATGACCTCTTCCAAGGTTATAAACCTTCCCAGAGTTTACCATGCAGCAAATTACTGGCTGAAGGAGGGATACAAAGGCTTTGCCAACTTACTTCAATTTGAGATCAATCAGCCGACAGCTCAGTTTCAATTGTGTTGCGGGCCAGTTTTTTTTCTGTTTCTTCTTACCTTACTTTCTTACCTTACTGCCTTATAGGTATGTCTCCCAAGCCCACTCCCCAATCAACTTTTGCCCAAAACTCCGTGTTTCAGAGGAATCCATTATAAGACAATATCAAATAATATTTTGCTCCAAGATTATTTGAATTGTTGCTCTGGGTAAACACAGTGCAAGTGTCCCAGGAGATACATCGACCCCTCTGCTTTCTAACATCATGGAAAATTATGTGTTTGACCATCTAGTCTGAGAAACATATTATCAACTTTATGTTCTCTGATCAGTTTCTATCTTATACCCCAGAACTCCTCTTATGCATTAAGAAAAGACTCAATAAAATAATAAAACATGTAAAAGAACTTACACTGTTTCAAAACACAGCTTTCCCTACTCAAATAGTCTTCCTGTTAATGATAAGTTGATGGTTAAGAATTGTCATAGCCTGAAATTTTCTTCCTGTTAACTCAGAACTCCAAGCCTCTGGTAATCACCAAAAAAGCTGAATATACTCTTCTAAAACATAAAACCCCCTGTTAGCCTTTTGCTGATCTTCTTGTTTTTCCCTATACTATACAATGTATTTGATGATAATAAAGTATTTTACTCATGGGAATAGAAAAGCATGATAAGGTTATAGGAAAAGGATAACACAATTTAAAAAAATAAAACATCAATTAAAAAATACAGCTAATCTCAGCGTCAAAGTCTTTCTTGATTTACATCTTTTAAAGCTATATTAGGTTTTCCTTGTGTATAATTCAGATTAACTGGAAACATACTGTTCCTATATGGAAACTGGCAGTGTCTGGAAAGAAATATTCAGAAAAATGGAGATGTAGAAGACATGAGAATGAAGAAGCAGTGACTTGATGTCAAGTAGTTGCTCTGACTTATCCTATTTGTTTCTGTGGGACCTTGAATTTAATAACTACTGGGCAGTTGGTGTCTGTTGTGAACTAAATGTCAGCAACTCACAAGAGCCTGCTGTATTTGGATGTAGGACCCTCTCCATTCATCACAGCTCTGGGCAAATGTGCTTTGTCAAATGCACATATCAAGAAGAAGAAGGGGCAAGACCACGGCACTGATGTGGATGTCACTTCAGCTAAGTGAAGTGCTTTCTGTCCTATCTGGCACTCCTAAATCTCTGCCCTTTGCCATTCTGTGTGTTTCATAATAGCTGGCACTCCATAGGAAGCCTTCGTCAATGCAAATGGAAGCAGGCAAGATGCTCTGTATGATGTAAAGAGGACAGTTCACAAGAGGGAGGCAAATACTGGGCTGGGTCCTGCCTACTACTGGCACTGACTATGGAAAGGCAGCCAAGGCTAGAGTGATTTAGATCAAACAACTATCATGATCAGAAGTATGGGATGTGTGGCTATGAGACTTGTGATTCTCTCACTGTCTATGCCGGTTCAGGAGACACAGCACTTGTGACCCAGTAGAGAGTCACTGAAACTGAGAGCAGGTGTCATCTCTCAAATAAGGTAACATGTAATTGATGTATACACTCATCAAAAGCCAAGTCACCTTGAAACTGAGCATGATATTTCATAGATTACTTCAAGACCCAGCTGATATTTGTTGAGAATCAATTAACCACTAGGAATTTTAGAAAAGAGACAGTAAGACACAGGGTATGATTTCAAGGAACTTATATCTCAGTAAGGGAAATAAGACAAGATGAAATAATCATATTACAAGTCAGAACTGGATAAGAAAATTACAAGAGTGTAGAAGTTAAAATAAAAGCAAAACCATCCCCACGCAAAAAAGTTGTATCTTATAGGTGATGCTTGATTTCTAGTATTAATCATTAGTTATAAGGCTACCCACCTATTCATACACACAACACACATTCACTGAGCATTTAGCATGTACAGGCTGCCGTGCCAAACCTACAGATGTAATAATGTTAGAGTAAAATAACATGCACTAGTTTGTTCCTATCTGAGGCAAAGTATCATCTCAATAGTTTGTAATTGAAGTTCACAAGAATCTATCTGAAAAGGAGTTTTCCATCTGTTGTAATTTATTGTGTTAAATATGTTTTATAAATATAAAAAAAAATTGTGATAAAATGCCCCTGACTAATATAGTACACCCAACATGGAATGAGCTATCCCAGAAATATTTCTTAAATATTCTTTAAAATTCTAGTTGTTGGAAAGCAGGTAAATTTTAGTAGACATCCATAATCTGTACCCCTTGTGTAAATAGGTCATAATATAAAGTGGGTCTTCTTCCCAATACTGCTAGTCAGAGATAAATAAGAATAAGGAATATCATTTGCAGTTACTTTTTATGCAAGAATCCATGCTAGATAATAGTAATTACCAACATTTCTTTGTGGTAAGAATTATTGTCTGCATTCTCCATCTAAGCTAAGACTCAGAGAAGTTAAGCAACTTGCAAAAGTGTATCTAGTCGGAAAGAAAGAAGGCGGGGTGCAAATGTCTGTCTATCTGTTCTCTGGCGAGCTGATGCCAATACCCCAGTGTGGTGTTGCTGCTGTCCCAGCCTCTTCCATGGTCTTCATCAGGGATTTGGTGATTTCTATTCTCCTGAACTCACTTTACATACAACTAATACAGTCTTAGCCCACTGTTTTTGTCTGCCAACATCCCTCGTTTTTATATGCGAGCTTTAGATATAAAGAATGGGAACCTTAGTTGCAAAGATGGTATTCAAAATACTTAATACGTACTATGGCTCAACACTTAGTTAATCAGAAGAATGCCTGATCAATCAGAAGAGACACTAGCAATAAACAACCAGTGCAGCCATACTCGCATAAACATCAGCTCAATATCAACCATGCATGGTACACATCTATATTAAGGTTACATTTCCCATTTAGGAAACATCTTACATAGACATCTCACTTTGCCTATTTCATGAAACCATCATGAGCTATTACAGACCTCCAAGTGTACACCTCTTATATCTTTATCTTTACGTTGTCTTAAACGTATGGAGATGTTTTATTGGGGTGGGGATAACATATTTATCTTAAATGGGCTACCCCATCTATGGGTACGCACACATTGCCCCAGAAACGTAAAAATAGCTGAGCTGCAAATAAACGGCATGGGCCAAAACTTTACTAAACTGCATTAAACAATGGACGCCCAGCATTATAAATGAAGTCACAGGTTTTTGATGATACACTGTAAAACAAAGCAGCTGGGTGCAGCTTTTTCCAAACCTTTGTTTGTTCATCATGCCAAAGGGAATTCATTCATAGTATTATTAGAAGCTAAAATTAGCCTTTTTGGGGGAGGGGAGAAGGGGGTAAAAAAAAGTATATAAATATGCCATGTGCCTGCCACTATATTAAAAAGTTCTTGTTTAAGTCTTACAACAATATCATTGCATCTATTTTTTTTTTCAGATAAGAAAACAGAGGCACTGGGAGACAGCAGAACAAAGATTTAAGACCAAGGAGTCTAGTGCCCATGTTCTTAACCACAATGATTTACTATTTACCACATTTAGAAGCTACAAAGTCATGAGGTATGTGGTTTCAAAATGATCACTCTCGTCAAAATTCTTTAATAACTCCCCATTGCAACAAGGAAAAAAATACTTCCTATCTTAAATGAAAGGTTCTTTAAAATGTAGCACCGGCCATTTATTCAGCCTCAACTCTGTGCCTTATTTCCAGATCTTCCTATGACAATTATCTCAAATGCCTTTTCCTCCACGAAGTTCCCCTGGCTGCCTCCATCAAGGCATACTTAGGGGTTCCTTTTTCCATGCTCCCATTGTGCCTCGTGTATATTACCTGAATTTAGCATTTATCATGCTATACATTTATTTTCCATTTACATGTCTGCCTTTTCAGAATACCCTATCCTCCCTGAGGGAAAGAACTATCTCTGTCTTTATGCCTTGCAGATAGTAGACAGCTAGTAAATATTTATAGAATATAAGATTGGATGATCAATTAATAAATTATACTAGTAAGTATTATTTCTGCCAATAGTAACAGAAAACTCAATTCAAACTGGCTTAAATAATAAAGAAAATATTTCACTTCATATAAAAAGCATATGGCAGAAAAGGGGTCTTTGGTTTCATCCAGGAGCTTGTTGATATTACCAGTTTCTTTCTAGCTCTCTTCGCTTTTCCTTGGGTATCGTCAATGTCAACCTAAGGCTGACCTCCCCAAGTAGTCACAGGATGGCTGTCTATAATTTTCAGAGAAACATACATGCTTTTGTGTATCCAGAAAAAAATAGCATATTTTCTTAGCTCAAGTAATAGAATTCCTAGCTTCATCCTGGTGGAAATGACCCAGATTTGGCCAGAAAGATGCTTTGTCCTCGTTGATTTAAGCCATCCCCAAATGTCCAACCCTAACCATAAGCATTGTACAAGGGAGATAGGATTAGCCCAGAATCAGTGGTGAGTCCCTCCCACCAGTATGCACTGGTGAGTAACCTACCCTACCATATGGTTGCTATATGAGGAAGGGGTGGAATGAATGCAAGGGGGCAGTTAAAGTCTATGGCATGCATGAATGGACTTCTCTACTCTGAAAAGATGCATACGCTCATTTTTAATAGTTGTTTTAATCTGTTTATACTGCCATAACACAATACCTGAGACTGCGTAATTTATTATGAAGAGAAATTTATTTCTTACAGTTCTAGAGGCTGGGAAGTCTAAGATCAAGGGACCAGCATCTGATAAGGACCTCTTGCTTCGTCATCCCATGGTGAAAGGTGCAAGGATCCAGAGAGTGAGAGAGATAAAAGGGGGCCAAACTCATCCTTTTATAAGGAAACTACTCTGGCAATAACAAATCTATTAATCTATTCTCAAGGGCAGACCCCTCATGATGTAATCACCCTTTAAAGTTCCACCTCTTAATACTGTTACAATGGCAATTACATTTAAATATGAGTTTGGGAGGGGGCATTTAAACCATAGCAGTAGTGTAGTAACCTGATATCGTTCTACTAACATTTCAAAATTGTCTACTGGACAATGATATCTGACAGTCAGTCTCCTGATGCTGCAGTCTGCTTTCTTGTTGTAATACTATCAGTTCCTCTGCAGCTCTGTAGCTACAGAAAATCTCCAGAACCTCCACTTCACTGACAAGTAATCTCAAACCAGCAGCCTTAGCAACCGACCCAAGAATTCCTCCCCAAATCAGAAGAGATCCAAATTTTCTAGGGGGTGTCTGGGACATACAGGAAGTTGTTATTAACCAAATGACTCACATGCTGAATCACAAAACAAGAACCATTTGGGGAAAGGTCGCCCCTCTTGGCTGTAACTCCAGAGTGTGTTTCCAGTTAAGTTGACATCCTGAGGCCTCTTTTTGAGAAAAAGCGCAGCACTGGCCAACATCATCATAGTAGCATCACCAGGGGCTGAATGATAATGGTACACAATCCAAGGATTCCTCCACCCTTTGTAGTTTTATGCCCTTGAAGCTCCCAGGGATACAATCTCTGGGAAATCCCAGACAGAGACTGGGGAATTTTCCCTGTGCCAGGAACCCAAATTTTCTATGTAAGTTTCAAGGAAAGGCCAGCGATTCTCCACACGAATGGCATTTGAAACACCCCTCCCAGAAAGTGGATAGCCAGTTATTTCATTTACTTTCTCTTTCCTAGTAATTTTCATGTGAATTTTTACCATCTTAAAGATGGATATTTATCTGTGCTATGATTTAAATATTCTGATGTTTAGAGTGATAAAAGAAATTTTAGCTCAATGAAAGGAAAAACTTAGGAGATTAAGCTAACATTAAAGGCTCAATGTTGAATGTTTTAATTTTTTATCCATATTTGCTGTTCCATGATATAGTGACTATTCAATATTTTTCTACTTCAAACATATCCACCAAGAATTCTCAAAGTGCATCAGCTATCTCATTATTTCCCCATCCATTCATTTATCTATGTTTTCATTTAGTGAGCACATACTTATTGAAGGTCTTTTATGTGCCACATGCAGGCATATCCACAAAGGGTACTTTTACCAACCAAGTGGCTTGATTCCTGACCTCATGAAACCATGTCTAAAGCCCTACTCCTCCTCCCATTGTGTGAAGGAGCTCTTCCTCCATTTAGTCTGAGAAGGGGGACTTTTGGAGAGGAGGACTCTAATTGTGAGTTAGGCATCTGTGTTATTGCCATAGCGACCACAGTTTCCTGTTGGATCAGGTCCAGTTCTCAGGGAATGAAAGTTCTCCTGACTGTAAGTATCTCAAGTGCAGGGGTCATCTCTACTTAATACTCATATCCAGCAGAGTACCTAACACCAAGAAGGTATATAATAAATGATGCATACACCCAAGGAAATTAAGGCAAAGGTGATAAGGTAATTTGCTACTGGCAATACAGTTCAATTCTCTGCTTAGTTTACATCCCTGGCTAGGGTTCTTCCTAATGGCTTAGACTTAGAGTTATATCTCCTACAAACTGGACTATCTTGATACATGCACCGTTATGGCACACAGACATCGACACTCTTTGCCTTAATTCTGTCACAGACCCCATTTAAAAGTATATGTTTGAGTAAGTCAAATTATTTTAACTATATTACAGCCACCTCAAACATCTATCTTTGAGCCTCACAGATGCCTTTTGCCTCTTTTTCAATTCTTCTTTGCCCCAGATTAAACTGGTTTTCTCCATACTGGATCATGGTAAGTATTTACTAGCCCAATACAGAAAGACTCAGAATGTATCCTCATTTGAAGATTCAGCTGCTCTTGGAAGGAGGAGCAAGCTAGGGAAAAAGGGAAGGGCAAAGAGAGTTGCATTTTTTTTTCCTCTCTCCATAGAGCAGGGACTTTTACAATGCACCGCAGTGTGTGAACAGAGCTGCGTGCTGTGATACCATTTAGTAATAATGGATGACTTGTGCTGCCCAGACTTAACAGGCCAGTGAGCAACATCAGGCTGCAGATGGAGTGCTCTGAGACTGCCATGCATTAAAAAAGGATAAAAAATAAAATTGTCTATGGCTATTGTCGACATATTTACCCCTTGTTTAGGGATTCCCATGGCAACGAAAAGCTGTTACCACTAGTGGAGGTGGGTGTGCTTCTTGCTCAGGAACGAACCCTATTTGCATGCAACTATCCCCTCTAGTGACGATGTGGTGAATGGCAGGGCTTTTCATAGTTTGCTTTGGCATCAAGCTCTCACCGCCATATGTTATGGCTCTTAACTCCAAAAGCATAATATTGTTATATTAAATTAGCATGACTTATTTTTTAAGGAGCCTTCTAAAACTTCATTATTATGGGCTTAATTCTTACTTTCAAAGGTTTTGTTTTGTTTTCATATTTTAAACTAAACCTAGAAAATATCCAAGTTTCTGGCTTGAGCCAAGCTCTTCTCTATGGCCTGCTTGTGTCTCACATTTAGAAACCAGATAAGCAAAACAACGAACATGGAAAGGGTGGTTAGGATCTCTGAAGCCACTGTTCTTTCCTTCCTGGAAGAGGTGCTGGTATACAGTTCTAATCTTAGGGATCTTTCAGGCATGCTATTATTGTGTCTCTGCCCTGTCCCCCACAACCTTTCTCTCCACAGCTGTCACCTATGATGACATCCAGATTTAGAACTGATATACAGACCACCCGGAAGCTCCAGATTCTTCAGGGGCAAAACCTCTACACAAAATAGTACACATGGAAGTGGTCACAGAAGGATTAAAACAATCTCTACTACATCCCCAAACTCCTCAATAACCTTATGGAATCTACAGAAGGCCCTAACCTTTTGAGAAATCACAACTCAAGTCTTATCCCCTCATTTCCTCATTTTCTTCTTCTGAGATTTTATAGACGTTTCTTTGGGTATTATAAGCTGCCTTGTGCTGTTAATATTCTTTATATGAAAATTAGTCAAGTGTTTGCAACTCTGATATAAATTCTTTGGGAACAAATACCTTCTTTGGAATGTTTAAATTATTTAGTTTTGACGGTTGGTGGAATTTTTTTTTTCCACACACAACTTGTTGAAGCAATATTTGCATAGAGGGGCATTAGCCAATGGGGAATTGATGTTTCTGGTGTGATGCAGATCTCTGGAGGGTTGGTCCAGACATACTGTCCTGAGACATTGATACTGAGCAAGACAAAAAGGGAAGGGAACTCTGTCTCTATTGAACTAGCAGTGTCTCTGTTTATTATAAAATAATTCATTAATCATAGTTCCTACTATATCCCTATGTGGTCGCTATAATCCTCACTTTATAGATAGGAAAACTGAGCCTCAGAAAGATTAATTAACAAACTGGATGTTACAGTGTTACCAACTGATGCTGACAGGTTTCAAATAAAAGTCTTCCTCTTGTATTTCATTGACTTCAAGAGAAGTTCTCAAACTTTTAATGAAGAGAAACTACTTTTGACATTTCTGGTATTTTGAATCCTCTAAGAAAAAAAAATGGGATGTTCTCAAAGAGCAGGTTACTAAGGTCTGAAAACGGATAATGGTTAGCCACACTTCCCTTTCTACTGGAAATCAGCCCTAAAAGAAAGTATAGAAAATAAGCACTAGTAGATACCTAGGTAAGGCTTGAAGATTAACTGATATTTCCAGGCCTTTGTATAGTAGACTCTTGATCAAGAACTGAGGTCCCATTATGTCTTCCCCAAAACACTAGTATATGATGTTTTTCTCTGTAAGAAGGTAGGATCAAAACTATTTGAGAATCCTGCATGTGAAGATTCAGAATGTGTTCAGAGGAGTACTGTAGTTTAATAATTAAGGAAAAAAATAAAAGCTGTTTAGCTTTGCTAAACTTCAGATTTTCCAAACACAAATAATCAAAGCTCCTATGTGTTTGATAAAACCCTACCAGGCTACATCTGTGAAAATAAATTTGGTAACATTGGTCTTGAAGCAAGTACATGAAAGTTCCAGGCAAACAAGAAACACCTAAAAACTTGGACTTAGAAGTTGTGGACCTTAACATAAGGAAATGCTATGAAAGAAATTAGACGTGACAACCACAACAAGCTTGGATATAATTTAAATAATTTATATAAGGATTCACTTGGTCAAAGAATCATGTTTTGGTTTATAAAGTTTAATAAAGAAAAGGTAGAAGAACTTCATCTTAAGTTGTGGTCTTGTTGACCACATTTTGTTATGTTACTTTTTTTTGAGACAGAGTCTCGCTCTGTCTCTCAGGCTGGAGTGCAGCGTGCAGTGGCGCCATCTGGGCTCACTGCAAGCTCCGCCTCCCGGGTTCACGCCATTCTCCTGCCTCAGCCTCCCGAGTAGCTGGGACTACAGGCGCCCGCCACCACGCCCGGCTATTTTTTTTGTTTGTTTGTTTTTTTTTGGTATTTTTAGTAGAGACGGGGTTTCACCATGTTAGCCAGGATGGTCTCGATCTCCTGACCTCGTTATCTGCCCGCCTCGGCCTCCCAAAGTGCTGGGATTACAGGCGTGAGCCACGGCACCCGGCCTGCCATTTTACTTTAAGTGCAAGAGGCATTTTTGTACTAATTGTTCTCAAAGTCAAAGGGTACGTTTCAAAAAATTCAGCCTTGGTAATCTCCTTTGGTACTTGCATTTTAAAAAGTTCCCACTATGGAACCATCCTTGTTTCTTCATCTTTCTCCTTCTTTTTCTTCTTCCCGATCTTCTCCTCACATCCATCTCTGAATCACACCTACAATTTTGGTCTGTTTCATGTCTAAAAGAATGGGCTTAATTTTTCTCAGTGCTCATGTCAAAATTTCTCTACTTTTTTACTCCTCTCTATATTTTTTTCATTGTTTTGTTTTCTGCAAGATTTCCCATTTTGGTGGTGGTGGTAACCTTGACAAGATTTTTGTGTTATCAAAACTATTTGAATTTTATCTCCAATAATTACTAAGTAGAAGACCTTGAGCAAGCAGCATAGTATTTTTTAGTTTTTTTAATCTGTGAAGTAAACTTATAAAAATTTTTAAACATTTTAGAAATGCATTATACATATTTTAATATTAATCTTATGTCTTTATAAAATGTAATGTTCCAGCAGCCTGGCACATAGTAAATGCCTAGTAAATATTAATTTTCTCCTCAGGGCTTAGAACTGTTTAGCATACTAAATTATTTTGCTAATTGTTTATAATCACTCACTGAAGAAGATTCAAGTAAATGGAGGTTCTATTTGATGATGCAGGGGACTCCAAAGACCCGACAAATAGTATAGCCAGGACTAAGTGTAAATAAAAAGCTTGTCATCAGGCAAGCTACTCCTTCTGTCTTTACATCTCACAGTTTCATCCTGAATTTCCAGTGGAATATACTACATAATGTACTCATGCCTATAGTTTAGTTCTCTTCTTTGATTGAAGTCTGTTGAGAGTCCCCAGGATATAAACCTAGGTCGTTACCTGTACAACACCCACCACATCCTCCCAGTCCACCATGATCAGCCAACAATAAACTAGAGAAATGATTTTGGTGGCTTTTATTGGAGATTTCAGTCTACAAGTGGAGGGGAAATTCATGGATTATAGGTAACAACACTTTTGGAAGAGGCGAATGGTTAATTCCAAAGAAGAACCATGTATTTCAGATCATCTTTTATTCAAGAAAATTTAAAATTTCTCCACTTCTTTCAAAGACTCTGGGGATTTTTTATTTGCATGGGGAATTGCCAGTGTTTAAAAAGTCTACATAAGGGTGTCTTTGTAACAAAAATAAGCATCATGAAGTCTGAAGATATGCAACTCTTGTTTATCATTAATGAAGGAAGTCATGTTGAAGAATTCAAGCAAGGCAATCAGAAGAGAAGCATATTATAAGATGAACTGATTACTATCAATCTATAAATCTTCTTTTCCCCTTAACTTATTCAACCCATGACCACCCCACCCCACCCCACCCCACCCTACTTTCTTGTTATGGTCCAGAAAGCATATTTAACAAGGACAAGAAAGCAGTGATCCTGTTAACCAAAGTCCCCTTATTCTTGTTTTAATCCTTGCTCAGCCATTCAATTCTGAGGTGACCTCTGGCATTTTTAGGAAAGGGGATTATGGTGCTGATGTAGTAAAGGGCTGCTAATTACTCTTTTAAAAGCACTTTGAAACTATAGGGGGAAGATAAGTACTTGGCTGTAATAGGCTTGATCCTCATTTTTCTTCCACAGATTGCCATTTGCCAACAACTTGAATTAAGTCTATAATTAGAGAAATGTAAACATATTATAGTCTATAATTAGAGAAATGTAAAAATATTATAGCAGATTTTGTTTCACCTGTTGATCTACTAATTCAGCATTTATTGAACATCTGTTATCTGTGAAGGCACTATTTTGAAGCTTTAGTGATATTAAAAGATGGATTTGCAGCAACCCAGCTATCAATTCACTTGGTGTCTGTGAAAGGCTTCAGGCTGGTAAACAAATGGTTGCAATTTAATAGATAGGAGAGCATCCAGGACGAGACTGTCAAAGTACAGAGAACATGGGGAAAAAATCTGGATCAAGGAGGAAGGGCAGAGACAATATCAGGAATAAGAACTAAGATTTGGAGAACAAATAAGACTTTGCCAGAAAGAGGTTTTGAAGCTAAAGTAGTAGGTAGCGAGAGGGGATGCCTTTGAGTCTTCCAGATGAGAGAAATGCACATTTGAATAAACTGTCATGGAAGAAAGTCACTGTGGAAATTCTGGATGTCCTTGGGAAAGTGGCAGATTGTGAATGTAATGTAGAGTGGCAGATGATGAAAAGAGATCAGAGGCCGGTTGAGAAAAAGGAGTCAGTGTACAAGGGAACACTAACATTTCCCAAAGTGGTATAACGGAGGAGAGAGGAGCATGAGACAGGGAAAAATGCATCAATTTTTAAGACTTGAAGACATTTTAAAACCAGGCAGAAGTTCTCAGCTTAGAGCCTCTAGTTTATCTGTGAAGAGCTCCTTCACTGGGATTCTCAATTGAAAGTATCCCTATACTTTTCTTTGTCTTTCATGTGACATAGCATTTTAAAATTTATCCTATGCTGCATCAATAAATAATAATTTCTCAGCCAGTTGTCTCAAGGGGATCTGTCTCTTCAATTGAAACAACTATGGATTCATTGTTGGTTGTACTGCTGTGGAATGGTGATTATATAATTATTGTACTAAATAAGATTGATATGTTTAAAAGCAAAAAGCAAAAAAAAAAAAAAATCATCCAAGCAAACAAGCAAAAAAAAAATCATGAAAGATACTTTCTTCTCTCTCCATCATTTTTCTACTTTGAAAAAAGTGTAGTTCAAATCTAAGAGTAAAGGATTTTAGAATTGCTATACCCAATCTAAGCAACCTGATCTAGTATTGTTAATGGATGAAGATAACAGGCAAATACTGGTGTTGTAATAGAATGAGTCAGGTCTTTTTTTGAGACTGGAAAGGGAAAAGAGAGTTTCTGAATGCTTCACTGCTTTATCAATAAAGCTTTTTCTTTTATCCTCAGTGATTCAATCATGATAAAAGATGCTGTTTCAGGGTGGTACAGCAGGTTCATGCATATTGGTCAAATTTTTTTGCTGTAGAAATACCTCAGATGTATGTCGGATTCCTCATCTCCACTTCCTATGTTAAAAAAGAGAAATGACTATCTTCAGGATAATTTCAACTAATTTGGGTTTTTTACAATTCCAACTATAAGTTAATTATCATTCTTTCTAAAAAAAGACATTTGATATTCTGATACTAGTCTAATATGTCATACACAGAAAAATGATTAATCAGGGGCAGAGAGTAGGGTGAGAAAGAAGAATTAATTTGTGTAAAGACAAGACATCCATAAATAAAATAGCACATTGGGATGTTCAAGTTAAAGAATACAATTCAGACTAAGTCCTCAGTATCAGGTTTTAATGACTGCCATAAAAAATTTCCACACACTTGGTGACTTAAAAGAACATGCATTTTTTTTTATTTTACAGTTTTGTTGGTTTTAAATCAGATTCAGTTCTCAGATACAGATACCATTACAGATACTAGGCTAAAATCAAGATGTCAGCAGGGCTGTGTTTCTTGGAAGCTCTAGCAGTGAATCCATTCACTTGCCTTTTCCAGCATCTAGGGGCCACCCAGATGCCTTGGCTCATGGCCCCCATCCTTCCATCCTCAAAGCCAGAAACTGCATTTGTTTGACCATTCCTCAGTATTCACATCTCTTTCTTATGTCTCTTTCTACATTTAAGGGCCATCCTGATTACACTGGGGCTGACTGGTTACTAAGGGTGCTCTCTGTGTCTGCTGATTAGCAGCCTTAATTTCATCTGCAACTTTAATCCCCCTCTGCCATGTATTCACAGGTTCCAGAGATGAAGACACTGACATCTTTGGGGGTCATTATTCTGTCTACTTCATCCTCATGTCTTCCATAGTTTTTAAAAGCACACATGAGGTTTTACAATTGCTGGAAACATATTGGGTTTTAACTGCTTGCCTGTGATTTTTTTTTTTAATATGAAGGATACTGTAAAAATGCTTATTCTAACATTCAAGCTGTGGAATCTGTATGGCACTGGTGGATTTATCATACATTCCATGCACTTTAGGGTTTCAGGAGGAAGAACAAAATAGTGTGCTTACTTAAGGCCGTTTCTTTCCCCAGAGCAGAACATGCTCCCAAATAAGTTTTTTCACATTGTGTTTGCCGTTCAATAACCACTATATTAGTGTTTTTACCTTGAGTTTCTGTTCCCTAGCTTTGATTTTTTTAAAAGAAGATTTAAGACTGTGATGAGAACAATAGAAGAAAAGTCATCATTTTGACTCATCTTCCTTCCAAAGAATTTTTTGTTGGCTTTGCTCAGTCCATTTTCGTGCTGATCGTGGAGAGTGGTGGAGACCTGTATTTGGAAAACCCATGAGATACTAAATCGAAGCACATAACGTAAAGGCTATGAGGCTTTTAGAGAAGAAAATATCAGTGAGAGAGAAGAAGAAGAAGAAGAAACTGGGAAAGAGGAAAGACAAAATTTGGGGGAAAGAGAGACAAAAAAGGAGTTGTCATAAGATAAAGACTTTTGGGGAGATAAATAAGCCAAAGGTATTTTGGGGGAAGTCTTACAGTTTAACTCAGCTCTCAAAAAATCTACCTTGTCTTTCAGCACTTTCACAATTGAATCTGTTTCTATTGAAGGTGATGTGTTGAGACTGTTCCCCAACCTGTGTTTGTGTTAAATAAAGATGATCCACAAACATTGCTTAAATATCTACCAAGCAGGGAAAGCTGGAACCAAAATAAAGCCAAGTTCTTGACTCGAGGGTTTTACAATCTGCCTATATTTAAAGTTATAAATAAATAAATTCATATGTTATAGAGAAAACAGTAAATTATGATGAATAGAGCTGATAAATTCTACAAGTGACCAGAGGAACAGGAAGTTACAAAGAAACTGCCATCTTATTTTATATTGAAGGATGATAATGATTATAGCAGCCATTTGTTGAGTATGTACTCTATGCTAAGCATGCCCTGATATTTTATAGTATCCTATATAATTTACTCATAATCATGCAATATAGATACTATTATCTCTATTTTATAGGCAAATAATGGTCAAGTATTTGCCTAAAATAGGTGATGGAGCCAGTATTCAAACCCATCCTATGCTTTTCTTTTTCCCTAAGAAGTCACGTCATAGACTGTGTGCAAGCCATGTGACATCTTTAGTCATTGTCTTCATAGTCTTTAAAATGAGCAGAGTGTGTTTTATGTCGCTGCCTGTGGTAAGCTGAAAAAAATTGTTCCACAAAGCTAGATGCACTTCCTCATCCCTAGAACCTCTCCGTATGACCTAATATTGCCAAAGAGCTGATGAAGTTACGGATATTGAGAAGAGTTTATCCTGGATTATCTGAGTGGGCCTTAAATACAATCGCATGGGCCTTAGAAGAGGGAGGAAGAAGGAGATCAGACACAGACATACACAGAGGACAGGACTATATGAAGAGGGAGGCAGAGATTAGTGCTAGGGTCACAAGCCAACGAACATCAAGAAATGCAGGAGAGCCATAAGAAGCCGAAAGGATCAAGACACGGATTCTCCCCAATGGCCTCCAGAGGGAGTGCAGCTCTGCCAGCCCCTTGATTTTGAACTTCTGGCCTGCAGAACTGTGAGAAAATAAATTTTTGTTATTTTAAGCCTCCAAGGTTTTTGTTATTTCTTACAGCAGCCTTAGGAAATTCATGCACTGTCATAACAAATTACCACAAATTTAGCAGCTTAAAACAACACAAATGTGTTATCTCCCAGAAATCTGACATGAGTCCAGGTGGGCTCAGCTAGTTCCTGTGCTTCAAGTCTCATAAAGCTGAACTCAAGGTGTCAGCTGGCCTGGCCTTCTATCTGCAGGCTCTGAAGAAGAATTTTCTTCCAAGAGCATTCAGAGTTCTTGGTAGAATTCAGTTCCTTGTGATTGTAGGGCTGAGGTCCCTATTCCATCTAGGAACCTCTCACAGTTCCTTTGAGATGGTCATATGGCCTCCTTGTCACATGACCTCTCCATCTTCAAACCAGTGATAGTGCATTGAGTTTTTTCCTCTTTTCTAACCTCTCTGGCTTCTCTTTCAGCTGCATCTCTTCTGCTTCCAGGCTGTAAATTCTTGGATTTTAAGGGCTCATGAGATTAGATTGTGCAGACTCAAATAATCCAAATTAATATTCCTATTTTAATGTCCTCAATTTTAATTACATTTGCAAAGTCCCTTTTTGGCATGTAACATAACATATTCACATGTTCCATGGACATCTTTGGGTGGGGAGGGGAGCATTCTGCCTACCACAGGGAGCTGAGAATGGATTATGTCCAGATTAATGTGCTGTGAAAACATATGTATTACTTAGGGTGTGGATTTAACTACTAGAAAAAGGGACCCAAAATACGATGACTTAAATAAGATGGAATTGTATTTTTATCTCACCAGAGAGCCCAAAGAAGGCCAGCAGACAAGGTTGGAAGATAACCAAGTCCTAATGTTGTTTCCTTTTTCTGCTCTTCCCTGGGGACTTGTTTTTGCCTGCAAGGTTGAAGGTGAATTTCCACCATAATCATTCACATTCTAGGTCAAAGTAAGAGTCCACACATTTGAAGTGGAATGCAAACACTTTCCTTTTGAGCACATGGTATGGAAGTTGCAGCATCACACCCACCCATTGGCAAGAACGTAGGACACGCCCACGCCTAACAGATAGGGAGGCTGGGACATGTAGTCTTCAGGTAGAATGTCATGCACTCTATTAAAATCTACAACTGGAAGAGAAGAAATTGTTCCAGGGACTACTAGAAATCTGCTACAACATGGAATTCAAACAAAATTGTAGGAAAAGGAAGGAAGAAAAGAAAATATCTGGAAGGAGGACATATTTTGATCAAAAAGTATTGCAGGATGGATAGATGATCTATGCTTAAGAAACAACAGGTATAATATAATACATGGTTGGGACAGGGAGATAGTAGAGAAGAATTGATTATAAGTCCGGAAATGAACAGAATCATCCCTCCTGGCAGCATGGATCTTGAGTCTCGTTCATCATGTTATCACAGGGATTTAGCAATATTTCTGGCACATAGTGTGTTTTCAATACAATTTTAAAATTTAATTTGCCCATTGCAGGGAGATAAGACTTCCACAAAAGCTAGGATAACTGTGCTAGCTACTAGGAACATGTAAAAAGTGCAGGATGAAACATACCCCTGCTCTTTAGAGCTTCTTGTTTAGACAGAGGTAAATAGACAGTAAAATGATAATATAAACAAATTCGTAATTACAAACTCTGTGAATAGTATGAAGGAAAAGTAAAGGGAGAAAGTAGTCTTAGGGAAGTCTTCCTAAGAGAGGGGATTTGGAGCTGAAATATGAAGGATGGAAAGATGTTGAATGAATGATGTGTAGGTAGGTGCAGGATGAGAAATGCACATCTAAAGTGTGAAAAAGCACTCAAGTGTTTCCTACAGCTTGTGGACTCACTATCTGGTGATGTTTATTTTATTTGTTTATGTGTTTATTATCTTCCCTTCCAACTGGAAAGGAGTATCATGATGATGTATGCAGGTATGTAAACATGGTAATTTTATTGCATTGGTGAAAGATTCCAAGGACCTCCAATTACATCACTGTTTTAGCCCATTGGGCTTTCACAAAATACATAAACTAAATAGTTTATAGACAACAGAAATTTATTTCAAACAGTTCTGGAATCTTGAAAGTCTAAGACCAAGTGGCCAGGAGATTCAAAGTCTACTGAGAACCTTCTTCCTGGTTCATAGATGGTGTCTTCTTATTGTGTCCTCACATGGTGAAAGGAGCAAGGCAGCTAGTCACCGTTTGGAAATTCTTAATGATTTTATCTTTCAGTTTGTATTCTGTAAGTGGAGTAGCATGGGACAGTAGAGGATGCATGCAGGCTTAGAGCCTCATCTCACAGATCTGTATCCCATGGCTTCCCTGGAATGGATCCTTGGCTTCCCATTGCCTTGGTTTCTGTTGCTCTGGCTGTACCTGACCTCCTCCATCCTAGCCCCACTATGCACTGCTGATGCCTCCTGCCCCTTTGCACCCCAGGCACTGCCTGTCCTCCTTCTCCCAGGCCAGTGACCACTTTACATTGGGAGGGTTTGTGCTTAGGCATACGTCATGTGGAGGGTCTGGGTTGGATGGTGTGTACCCTGTGGCATCTCAGGGTGGGGCAAGGCAGTGGTGGTCTGTGTCCCTGGCTGACAGCACGATATGTATTTGGTAAGGCAAGCCTATTACTCATTCCCAATTCAGGATTTTCAATCTCTAGAAGGTTACCCATTCATTATGGGTTGAGACAGAGGGCCATGGAAAGGCAGACTGGCTTCCTGCCCCAGAGAGGCACAGTGTATAGGTCTGGTGGCTAACAGGAAGGAGAACTTGGCAATACGTGGGCCACATGAGCCAAGTTAGGAGTGAGGCTTCCAGCGCCTGTGAGAGTCTGCATTCACCCAGCTGGTGTCCCCACACCCAAAGGAGTGCGCCATTAAATAACAAACAATGAACACCGTGACAGGTTGAGAATGAAAGCATGGAATAAAGAAAAAAAGGCTCACGTTTTATTACATTTAGTGGCATTTTTCCAGCTTTTTGAATAAGGGGGCCACACATTTTCATTTTGCACTGGGGCCAGCAAATTATGTGGCTGGCCCTGCCTATAAATCACATGCTAAATCATATTTTACTCATTATGAAAGCTGCTAGAAAGCCAGAACAAAACTTACAACCCCACTTTAGCACAATATCAGAGAATTTATGGTATATATTTTGAGCAGTAAAATAAACTCATACCTGTCTTTTTCCTTATTTTTCTTGATTTTATTTATCTTTACCTCTCCATATATCCATAGGGAAGAAATCTTATTTTTCATTTATCTTTGAAAACATGTTATGTATTCATCTGGGGTATAAATAGTTATGAATTCAATAATTATATACATAACACACTCTCACATGACCCAATAAATCTTGGTTGACATGACTTGTGATCCTTTACTTAAGATACGACTTTTCCATCATTGTAGATGGAACTGTTTTAATACTTCCCCCTCTTGTAACACATATCATACTTGTGATATCTGAATTCATCACTGGCTGGCATGTTCAATGACAACACCATGAAAAGAATCTGTTCTCTGAAAAGACAGTATCTTCGGCATTTGGACTTCTCACTAGAATAATCCATCAACAGTAATTTTTTTTTACTGATTAACTACTATATGCCAAGTTTTTCTAGGCATTGAGGAAATTAGTGATGCACAAGTCAAAAGCTATCACTAGCCACAAGAGAGAGCTCAGTACTAGCAAGAGAGAAAGAGCATCAACAAGCAAACAAATAATATCAGTGCAGATCACAGTATGTTATAAAGGAAGTAAGCAGGATTGTTTATTGCAAGCAGAAGTCAAGGGAGTGTGGGACCTTCATTTCATAAAAGGATCTATGATCCCAGCACTTTGGGAGGCCAAGATGGGTGGATCATCTGAGGTCAGGAGTTCGAGAGCAGCCTGACCAACATGATGAAACCCTGTCTCTACTAAAAATACAAAAATTAGCTGGGTGTGGTGGTACACTCCTGTAATCCCAGCTACTCAGGAGGCTAAGCAGGGAGGATTGCTTGAACCCGGCAGGCAGAGGTTGCAGTGAACTGAGATCGCACCACTGTACTCCAGCCTGGGCGACAGAGCAAGACTCTGTCTCAAACAAAGCAAAACAAAAACATAAAAGGATCTATGAAAATTATCTAGGTATCAGAGGTAGGCCTCTTTGAAAAGGTGATAAACCAGAACTTTGAGGATTCCAGAAGTCAGTCATCCGAGATGCTGGGGGAAGAGAGTCTGGGTGGAAGTGTAAAATGGACAGGAAAAGAAAGGAAGAAGTTTGGCTGAGGCATATAAAGAGAGGCTAAGAATGGTCCATGATAATAATTACTGAAGTTTCCCAGCATGAGCTCTTACCATCCTGCAGCTCTCATCCTCTGTCGCTGAAGGGCTCCCTCTGGTGGCCACCTTGTGCACACATTCTCCTGGGACAAAATCACAACCGGTGGAAGAAATCTGTGGAAGAAATGAAAGATACCAAGACAATGTTAGCCAGGTTGGCAGAGAAAAAGTGAGCCAGGAAGAGTGAGGACAGGCCCAAGATAGTTTGTAGTCACCAACTGGCCCAAGAAGGAGCAGAAGGACAAAGGTAAACCCAGTTAATGCTGGCAAAGAACTGAAAGTGTGGAGCTTCATCCAGCTGCTTTGTTATTACCCAAATATTTTTTATCACCCTTATAAACCCTTATAACCTTTATTATCACCATTAATCAAACTTAGGAGACTCAAAGGCGTTTTTTTCTGATGTCCTGGCCCCAGCTCTTACACTAAGGTATCTCTCTGCCTGATAACCCTAAGTAGGCTTTAAATGGTTCCATCTTGAATACTCAGTGCAGGCAGATGTTATGGCCAGTAAATGTGATGATTAACAAAAGTGTTCTGAAACTTTAAAACTGTAAATAAATGTGAGGTTGTTGATGATGGTAATGAGGATGATGAGGATGATGAGGATGATGCCTGTATAATTCTACTCCTTTTTTAAAAAAATTATACTTTAGGTTCTGGGATACATGTGCAGAATGTGCAGGTTTGTTACATAGGTATACATGTGCCATGGTGGGTGGCTGCACCCATCAACCTGCCATCTACCTTAGGTATTTCTCCTAATGCTCTCCCTCCCTTAACCCCTCAGCCCCCAACAGGCCCCGGCATGTGATGTTCCCCTCCCTGTGTCCGTGTGTTCTCATTGTTCGACTCCCACTTATGAGTGAGAACATGCGGTGTTTGGTTTTCTGTTCCTGTGTTAGATTGCTGAGAATGATGGTTTCCAGCTTCATCCATGTCCTTGCAAAGGACATGAACTCGTCCTTTTTTATGGCTGCATAGTATTCCATGGTGTAATGTGCCACATTTTCTTTATCCAGTCTATCATTGATGGACATTTGGGTTGGTTCCAAGTCTTTGCTATTGTGAACAGTGCTGCAATAAACATACGTGTGAATGTGTCTTTATAGTAAAATGATTTATAATCCTTTGGGTATATACCCAGTAATAGGATTGCTGGGTCAAATGGTATTTCTGGTTCAGGACATAGGCCTGGGCAAAGACTTCATGACTAAAACACCAAAAGCAATGGCAACGAAAGCCAAAATTGACAAATGGAATCTAATTAAACTGAAGAGCTTCTGTACAGCAAAAGAAACTATCATCAGAGTGAACAGGCAACCTACAGAATAGGAGAAAATTTTTGCAATTTATTCATCGGACAAAGGGCTAATTCTACTCCTTTATCCAAGTGGTAGTTTTCTAAAAATAAAATAAAATAAAATAAACCTGATTTGCACTGGCAGAATGTTGTTTTTTTTTTTTATGCCAACATCTTGTGAATGAAAATGTATGTTGCAGAAAGTGAAGACTTCCACGGATTGCAATAGTTAGTGTTGTGATCAAACTAACATCATCACATCCTTGCCTTAATTCAGCCCTATTAAGTAGAAGAAAACCATGTGAGAATCTTTGGTTGGGGAGGGAAGGGTGGGAGGAAGAGGAGAAGGCTCTCTAAATGCCCTTCTTAACTCAGTGGAGCATTTCAGGAACTCAAACCACTCCAGGCTTCAAGATTCTAAAGAACCCAGCCATGGTGTGACATTAACCAAAGTTTTGAATGATTTTGAGAGGAGGAAAAGAGAGCAAAGGGGTATATTGTGGGGTCAGATAAATCAAAGCACATTTAGCCAGACACTACCCCCTTCATTTCCAAGCACATGTGAATTTCCAGGGAAATTGAATCCATGTGTTCCTGATTCATTTATATTTAACTCTTCACAATGCTTTGTAAGCCCTCCAAGAAGCCTTCAGTGCGTTGATGCCAGAAGTTGGGCTTTGCTTGCCATGCGAGGATCTTATATGCTGAATGAATGGGGCTAGATTTTAAAGACAGAACTAAGGAAGGTCAAGTGGCTTGAAAATTTGACCCAACATACTTCCCTTAGTTTCTGGATCCTAACCACCCAACTTTCGTAAAGTATACACAGAAATAAACATTTCTCTCCATGGCTCTCATTTTGCTGAGAGCTGCTGGCCTCGACACCCATTTCCACACAAGCCTAAGCCTCTTCGATGGCCAGAGACAGGATAAGTGACACTTGACAGCAGTCTTGTGCTTCCCCGTGTTGGCTTTCTTTTCCCGTAAACCATTTGCTTCCTTCTCTGAAGCTGAAAAGTGGCTGCTGCCACCTCTGCATCTTTGATAAGAATTGATGAGACCCAGGAGAGCGTGGGAAGAGTCTCTGACTCTAGCAACTTGGCAAAGGTTCCTCAGAGACTTTATGATCTTCTTCCACATGCTGGAAATCCCAGAAGTCCTTTGACAGAGAGGAGCTTCAGAAGGACAGTGTTCCTGTCCTCATTTCTACTTTAAAAAAAAAAAAAGCATAAAAAAAATGAGGGTAGCTACCAGATTATATCCTCTGAGAAAGCAGACATAATAAAAATGTTTGTTTCTTTGAGTGAGACAGGGAACACTTTGAGAGCAGTCACTTCCTCCTGCCCACACATCTGAATACAGCCATAAGAGGTCCTACCCACCTTCAAATTGTACAAATATTATGGCAAAAACTCATGCTTTCTTTATTATTTGATAATAGCTTAGATGCCTGGCTCACAAATGAGTCAAGCTCCTGCAAAAGAAATGGCCAGAACTCACAATGAATGGTATTCAAGATTCTTTCTTCCACCTTTCATCTCTGGTGCTTTTTCATCTGCCGTGTATGCACAAGGCAGGGGCATTGTGAAGAGTGGCAAATATTTCTGAGATTGTTTAGCCTAATTCTAATAAAGTCTTTGTGAATAGGTCAAACACTGTTGTAAGCTCTCAGAGCAATTTTACCTTTGCTGATGCGATTATGCCAATAATGACCTCTGCTAGAGCACAAGCCCTATGAGGATAGGAATGGTATTGTGTCTTATTTTTGTAGTGCTTGGACCTGTTACAGTGTAGATACTCAAAAATCTTTGCTGAATCGTTTTAATGATGTCTCAGTATATACAAGCCATGGTCATTAAATTATATTTAATGTTCACAGTAAACATAGAAGGTATGTGCTCTTAGGATCTTCATCTTACAGGCAATGAAATTGAAGCTTAGAAGTATTAAGCAGCCTTTTGTTACATATGTATACATGTGCCATGCTGGTGTGCTGCACCCATTAACTCGTCATTTACATTAGATATTTCTCCTAATGCTAGCCCTCCCCCCTCCCCCCACCCCACAACAGGCCCCAGTGTGTAATGTCAAGAACTTAAAGTGTAATAATAAAAATAAAAAATAAAAAAAGAAATATTAAACAGCCTACTAAGGCCATCTAAGTTAACAAAACGTGGAACTAGGGCTCTAGGGCCGGTTTATTTCATTCTATTGACCTCTGATCTTGTAAGGCTCACTCAGGATACACTTGATGAATATGAACTTCACTTTCAATAAGAAGCATTTCAACTTATGTAATAGAAGGAAGTACCTAACTAATGTTTGTAAGAAGCTTCCTCACTAATTAGCAAAAAATTCCCCTTGGCCCTCTTTGTCTGGCACATATTCTCTGAATTCCCTGCAAAGATGTCTTTAGACATCCTAAAACATTCTTACCTCTTTAACTGTACCAATATTTATGTTATTTAATGCATATACTCATTCAGAATATGACCTATAGTTTATTCTGAAATCTGAAAACTGGAAACACTAAATAACTATGCAATTTAAGATCTCTAACTGTCAGCTACAGCTTTCTTTTCTTTGATTTTAGTTTGCTTTTCTTTGCCTTGTGAAATGGTTTCTTGAATATTACAGCCACATCAGATTCCTTGAACAAGCTCACTGCCGGTTAGTTTATAGAAGGGCATTGAAGTGATTCATAAGAAAACATAGGACTTTACAGATACCTAAAAGACTTTGTAATCCTTGGTAAATATTCCAATTTGAAGTATTTCAACTTCAAATTATATATGTGCGTGTGTGTAAAATTTTATTGTAAACTGTAAAGCACAGTGCAAATATTAGTTATACTTGTTTTAAGTAGGAAAGAAACTGCTGGTGAAGTCTGAGGCTGTGACTTCTGCTTCTGTTATTTTGCGTCTATTCATTCTCTGAGACACTGAACTTTATAGCATGTGCCAGGATGGTTCTTTCCTTGAAACCCATTTAGGAGTAGAGACAGGACCACCTTCAGGCAACACTTTAAAAATTGAGTGAAGAATTATAATCCCTAAAGGGATTTAAGAACACCATGGAATTATCAACTTGACAAGATAAGCTTGGAAGCAGAGAACTAAACCTGAAAATATCTCTGGAGCTTTTCCAGCAAAGATTGTTATCGCTCAGTAGACATATTTCATGACCTAGTGCAAAAGTATTAGTGTTCTGAGCTTCTCCGTAGTAGTGCTTCTCAAACTTTAATGCCTATCTGAATCCCCATGGGATTTTGTGAAAATGCAGATTTCAGTACAGTAGGTCTAGGTTTTCGCCTGAGACTCTGCATTTTATCAAGCTCTTCATTGGTGGTGATGCTGCTGGACTATGGGCCACACTTTGAATAGCGGGCCTCCATGGAATGATGTAATACAGCCTTTACACTTAAGAATTAGGGCTCAGACTCTGAATTTAGACTGTGTGGCTTGGAATTTCACCTCAGTCACTCACTGTGTGATCTTGTTCAATGTATTGTACTCCTTTTTGCCTTGTCCATATCTGAGAATGAGGAAAATATTAGTATTACTTCATAGGCTTTTGTAATAATTGCATAACATATCTATGAAAATGTGTGGTTGGTATTATCCGTTACACATAGTAATTGTATTAGTCCGTTCTCATCCTGCTGATAAAGACATAGCCGAGACTGGGTAATTTATAAAGAAAAAGAGATTTAATGGACTCATAGTTCCACATGGCTCTGGAGGCCTCACACTCATGGCGGAAGGCGAAAGGCATGGCCACAGGCAAGAGAGAAAATGAGAGACAAGCAAAAGGGGAAACCCTGTGTAAAACCATCAGATCTCATGAGACTTGTTCACTACCACGAGAACAGTATGGGGGAAACAGCCCGCATGATTCAATTATCTCTCACCAGGTCTCCCCCAGAACACCTAGGAATTATGAGAGCTACAATTCAAGATGAGATAGTAATCATATAATAAATATTATTTATTTAACAATTGTATCCACAGAGGATGTTACTTCTCCAAAGGATCTCTTCTTAGGCATTCAAAAGAAATTTTCTCAGGTAAAGTATTCTAAAAATCATGATAAATTTTTTTTCTGAATTAAAATAGGATACATAAAACGATCTTTTCAAATTCTCTTTGTGTAAAAATTAGTCAATCGATTAGTGTGTTTAGTAGACATGTTTATGATAACATGGCTTTTGATGTCTTGGCATTCTCCAAATTCTATTTTGGTGCTTGTACTACTTCTTTATAACCAACTTTT